>NC_090646.1:413469872-413497372 GCF_040937935.1 Hyperolius riggenbachi | reverse complement strand
CTTTCACAGCCAAGAACGTTTTTTTTTTTTTTTTTTTTAACACATTTACACAACAGAGCACTGTGGCTCTATAGCTCAGGGGTTAGAGCACTGGTCTTGTAAACCAGGGGTCGTGAGTTCAAATCTCACTAGGGCCTAAGCATTATTTCATGCGCTGTATCTTTCTTTCCTGACAACCTATTTTCTTTCACCAGCTGTCTTATCAAAAACCGCCACTGCCTCTAGGTCAACTCCCCTTACATGAAAGATCACATTACATTCAACCCTGGTCAAGGTTCACAACATTGACCCCACTTTGAGCAAAAAAAAAAAAAAAAACCTTACTGGCTCCAAGAAGACTTAGACCACATTCATAACATTCTCTTCCTAAAAAGAGAGCGGCCGTATTCCGTTCTTCTGGATGGCCAAGAAGCCAAGACTGGTGCTTATGCCACCATTCATGGGTTGGCCTAATAACGGTAGCTATGATTCTAGAGCTGGAGGCTGCCTTACTTCTGCCCTCAAGGGCTAGGTGCCATTCACATGTCTTGATTGAAGGCTTCGTAGAAGACCACAATTCAGCTCTCTCAACCACCCTACTTTCCGGTGGCACAATGCACCTCCGTGTCAGGATGGCCGAGCGGTCTAAGGCGCTGCGTTCAGGTCGCAGTCTCCCCTGGAGGCGTGGGTTCAAATCCCACTTCTGACAGCGTTTGCATGGTTTTTTCACGGTTCCCCTACCTGCTAGTCTTTCACAGCCAAGAACGTTTTTTTTTTTTTTTTTTTTTTAACACATTTACACAACAGAGCACTGTGGCTCTATAGCTCAGGGGTTAGAGCACTGGTCTTGTAAACCAGGGGTCGTGAGTTCAAATCTCACTAGGGCCTAAGCATTATTTCATGCGCTGTATCTTTCTTTCCTGACAACCTATTTTCTTTCACCAGCTGTCTTATCAAAAACCGCCACTGCCTCTAGGTCAACTCCCCTTACATGAAAGATCACATTACATTCAACCCTGGTCAAGGTTCACAACATTGACCCCACTTTGAGCAAAAAAAAAAAAAAAAAACCTTACTGGCTCCAAGAAGACTTAGACCACATTCATAACATTCTCTTCCTAAAAAGAGAGCGGCCGTATTCCGTTCTTCTGGATGGCCAAGAAGCCAAGACTGGTGCTTATGCCACCATTCATGGGTTGGCCTAATAACGGTAGCTATGATTCTAGAGCTGGAGGCTGCCTTACTTCTGCCCTCAAGGGCTAGGTGCCATTCACATGTCTTGATTGAAGGCTTCGTAGAAGACCACAATTCAGCTCTCTCAACCACCCTACTTTCCGGTGGCACAATGCACCTCCGTGTCAGGATGGCCGAGCGGTCTAAGGCGCTGCGTTCAGGTCGCAGTCTCCCCTGGAGGCGTGGGTTCAAATCCCACTTCTGACAGCGTTTGCATGGTTTTTTCACGGTTCCCCTACCTGCTAGTCTTTCACAGCCAAGAACGTTTTTTTTTTTTTTTTTTTTAACACATTTACACAACAGAGCACTGTGGCTCTATAGCTCAGGGGTTAGAGCACTGGTCTTGTAAACCAGGGGTCGTGAGTTCAAATCTCACTAGGGCCTAAGCATTATTTCATGCGCTGTATCTTTCTTTCCTGACAACCTATTTTCTTTCACCAGCTGTCTTATCAAAAACCGCCACTGCCTCTAGGTCAACTCCCCTTACATGAAAGATCACATTACATTCAACCCTGGTCAAGGTTCACAACATTGACCCCACTTTGAGAAAAAAAAAAAAAAAAAAACCTTACTGGCTCCAAGAAGACTTAGACCACATTCATAACATTCTCTTCCTAAAAAGAGAGCGGCCGTATTCCGTTCTTCTGGATGGCCAAGAAGCCAAGACTGGTGCTTATGCCACCATTCATGGGTTGGCCTAATAACGGTAGCTATGATTCTAGAGCTGGAGGCTGCCTTACTTCTGCCCTCAAGGGCTAGGTGCCATTCACATGTCTTGATTGAAGGCTTCGTAGAAGACCACAATTCAGCTCTCTCAACCACCCTACTTTCCGGTGGCACAATGCACCTCCGTGTCAGGATGGCCGAGCGGTCTAAGGCGCTGCGTTCAGGTCGCAGTCTCCCCTGGAGGCGTGGGTTCAAATCCCACTTCTGACAGCGTTTGCATGGTTTTTTCACGGTTCCCCTACCTGCTAGTCTTTCACAGCCAAGAACGTTTTTTTTTTTTTTTTTTTTAACACATTTACACAACAGAGCACTGTGGCTCTATAGCTCAGGGGTTAGAGCACTGGTCTTGTAAACCAGGGGTCGTGAGTTCAAATCTCACTAGGGCCTAAGCATTATTTCATGCGCTGTATCTTTCTTTCCTGACAACCTATTTTCTTTCACCAGCTGTCTTATCAAAAACCGCCACTGCCTCTAGGTCAACTCCCCTTACATGAAAGATCACATTACATTCAACCCTGGTCAAGGTTCACAACATTGACCCCACTTTGAGCAAAAAAAAAAAAAAAAACCTTACTGGCTCCAAGAAGACTTAGACCACATTCATAACATTCTCTTCCTAAAAAGAGAGCGGCCGTATTCCGTTCTTCTGGATGGCCAAGAAGCCAAGACTGGTGCTTATGCCACCATTCATGGGTTGGCCTAATAACGGTAGCTATGATTCTAGAGCTGGAGGCTGCCTTACTTCTGCCCTCAAGGGCTAGGTGCCATTCACATGTCTTGATTGAAGGCTTCGTAGAAGACCACAATTCAGCTCTCTCAACCACCCTACTTTCCGGTGGCACAATGCACCTCCGTGTCAGGATGGCCGAGCGGTCTAAGGCGCTGCGTTCAGGTCGCAGTCTCCCCTGGAGGCGTGGGTTCAAATCCCACTTCTGACAGCGTTTGCATGGTTTTTTCACGGTTCCCCTACCTGCTAGTCTTTCACAGCCAAGAACGTTTTTTTTTTTTTTTTTTTTTAACACATTTACACAACAGAGCACTGTGGCTCTATAGCTCAGGGGTTAGAGCACTGGTCTTGTAAACCAGGGGTCGTGAGTTCAAATCTCACTAGGGCCTAAGCATTATTTCATGCGCTGTATCTTTCTTTCCTGACAACCTATTTTCTTTCACCAGCTGTCTTATCAAAAACCGCCACTGCCTCTAGGTCAACTCCCCTTACATGAAAGATCACATTACATTCAACCCTGGTCAAGGTTCACAACATTGACCCCACTTTGAGCAAAAAAAAAAAAAAAAACCTTACTGGCTCCAAGAAGACTTAGACCACATTCATAACATTCTCTTCCTAAAAAGAGAGCGGCCGTATTCCGTTCTTCTGGATGGCCAAGAAGCCAAGACTGGTGCTTATGCCACCATTCATGGGTTGGCCTAATAACGGTAGCTATGATTCTAGAGCTGGAGGCTGCCTTACTTCTGCCCTCAAGGGCTAGGTGCCATTCACATGTCTTGATTGAAGGCTTCGTAGAAGACCACAATTCAGCTCTCTCAACCACCCTACTTTCCGGTGGCACAATGCACCTCCGTGTCAGGATGGCCGAGCGGTCTAAGGCGCTGCGTTCAGGTCGCAGTCTCCCCTGGAGGCGTGGGTTCAAATCCCACTTCTGACAGCGTTTGCATGGTTTTTTCACGGTTCCCCTACCTGCTAGTCTTTCACAGCCAAGAACGTTTTTTTTTTTTTTTTTTTTTAACACATTTACACAACAGAGCACTGTGGCTCTATAGCTCAGGGGTTAGAGCACTGGTCTTGTAAACCAGGGGTCGTGAGTTCAAATCTCACTAGGGCCTAAGCATTATTTCATGCGCTGTATCTTTCTTTCCTGACAACCTATTTTCTTTCACCAGCTGTCTTATCAAAAACCGCCACTGCCTCTAGGTCAACTCCCCTTACATGAAAGATCACATTACATTCAACCCTGGTCAAGGTTCACAACATTGACCCCACTTTGAGCAAAAAAAAAAAAAAAAACCTTACTGGCTCCAAGAAGACTTAGACCACATTCATAACATTCTCTTCCTAAAAAGAGAGCGGCCGTATTCCGTTCTTCTGGATGGCCAAGAAGCCAAGACTGGTGCTTATGCCACCATTCATGGGTTGGCCTAATAACGGTAGCTATGATTCTAGAGCTGGAGGCTGCCTTACTTCTGCCCTCAAGGGCTAGGTGCCATTCACATGTCTTGATTGAAGGCTTCGTAGAAGACCACAATTCAGCTCTCTCAACCACCCTACTTTCCGGTGGCACAATGCACCTCCGTGTCAGGATGGCCGAGCGGTCTAAGGCGCTGCGTTCAGGTCGCAGTCTCCCCTGGAGGCGTGGGTTCAAATCCCACTTCTGACAGCGTTTGCATGGTTTTTTCACGGTTCCCCTACCTGCTAGTCTTTCACAGCCAAGAACGTTTTTTTTTTTTTTTTTTTTAACACATTTACACAACAGAGCACTGTGGCTCTATAGCTCAGGGGTTAGAGCACTGGTCTTGTAAACCAGGGGTCGTGAGTTCAAATCTCACTAGGGCCTAAGCATTATTTCATGCGCTGTATCTTTCTTTCCTGACAACCTATTTTCTTTCACCAGCTGTCTTATCAAAAACCGCCACTGCCTCTAGGTCAACTCCCCTTACATGAAAGATCACATTACATTCAACCCTGGTCAAGGTTCACAACATTGACCCCACTTTGAGCAAAAAAAAAAAAAAAAACCTTACTGGCTCCAAGAAGACTTAGACCACATTCATAACATTCTCTTCCTAAAAAGAGAGCGGCCGTATTCCGTTCTTCTGGATGGCCAAGAAGCCAAGACTGGTGCTTATGCCACCATTCATGGGTTGGCCTAATAACGGTAGCTATGATTCTAGAGCTGGAGGCTGCCTTACTTCTGCCCTCAAGGGCTAGGTGCCATTCACATGTCTTGATTGAAGGCTTCGTAGAAGACCACAATTCAGCTCTCTCAACCACCCTACTTTCCGGTGGCACAATGCACCTCCGTGTCAGGATGGCCGAGCGGTCTAAGGCGCTGCGTTCAGGTCGCAGTCTCCCCTGGAGGCGTGGGTTCAAATCCCACTTCTGACAGCGTTTGCATGGTTTTTTCACGGTTCCCCTACCTGCTAGTCTTTCACAGCCAAGAACGTTTTTTTTTTTTTTTTTTTTAACACATTTACACAACAGAGCACTGTGGCTCTATAGCTCAGGGGTTAGAGCACTGGTCTTGTAAACCAGGGGTCGTGAGTTCAAATCTCACTAGGGCCTAAGCATTATTTCATGCGCTGTATCTTTCTTTCCTGACAACCTATTTTCTTTCACCAGCTGTCTTATCAAAAACCGCCACTGCCTCTAGGTCAACTCCCCTTACATGAAAGATCACATTACATTCAACCCTGGTCAAGGTTCACAACATTGACCCCACTTTGAGCAA
This sequence comes from Hyperolius riggenbachi, assembly GCF_040937935.1. Classification (NCBI taxonomy): domain Eukaryota; kingdom Metazoa; phylum Chordata; class Amphibia; order Anura; family Hyperoliidae; genus Hyperolius; species Hyperolius riggenbachi. The sequence continues at coordinate 413,491,967 of NC_090646.1, read as the reverse complement.
AAAAAAAAAAAAAAACCTTACTGGCTCCAAGAAGACTTAGACCACATTCATAACATTCTCTTCCTAAAAAGAGAGCGGCCGTATTCCGTTCTTCTGGATGGCCAAGAAGCCAAGACTGGTGCTTATGCCACCATTCATGGGTTGGCCTAATAACGGTAGCTATGATTCTAGAGCTGGAGGCTGCCTTACTTCTGCCCTCAAGGGCTAGGTGCCATTCACATGTCTTGATTGAAGGCTTCGTAGAAGACCACAATTCAGCTCTCTCAACCACCCTACTTTCCGGTGGCACAATGCACCTCCGTGTCAGGATGGCCGAGCGGTCTAAGGCGCTGCGTTCAGGTCGCAGTCTCCCCTGGAGGCGTGGGTTCAAATCCCACTTCTGACAGCGTTTGCATGGTTTTTTCACGGTTCCCCTACCTGCTAGTCTTTCACAGCCAAGAACGTTTTTTTTTTTTTTTTTTTTAACACATTTACACAACAGAGCACTGTGGCTCTATAGCTCAGGGGTTAGAGCACTGGTCTTGTAAACCAGGGGTCGTGAGTTCAAATCTCACTAGGGCCTAAGCATTATTTCATGCGCTGTATCTTTCTTTCCTGACAACCTATTTTCTTTCACCAGCTGTCTTATCAAAAACCGCCACTGCCTCTAGGTCAACTCCCCTTACATGAAAGATCACATTACATTCAACCCTGGTCAAGGTTCACAACATTGACCCCACTTTGAGCAAAAAAAAAAAAAAAAACCTTACTGGCTCCAAGAAGACTTAGACCACATTCATAACATTCTCTTCCTAAAAAGAGAGCGGCCGTATTCCGTTCTTCTGGATGGCCAAGAAGCCAAGACTGGTGCTTATGCCACCATTCATGGGTTGGCCTAATAACGGTAGCTATGATTCTAGAGCTGGAGGCTGCCTTACTTCTGCCCTCAAGGGCTAGGTGCCATTCACATGTCTTGATTGAAGGCTTCGTAGAAGACCACAATTCAGCTCTCTCAACCACCCTACTTTCCGGTGGCACAATGCACCTCCGTGTCAGGATGGCCGAGCGGTCTAAGGCGCTGCGTTCAGGTCGCAGTCTCCCCTGGAGGCGTGGGTTCAAATCCCACTTCTGACAGCGTTTGCATGGTTTTTTCACGGTTCCCCTACCTGCTAGTCTTTCACAGCCAAGAACGTTTTTTTTTTTTTTTTTTTTAACACATTTACACAACAGAGCACTGTGGCTCTATAGCTCAGGGGTTAGAGCACTGGTCTTGTAAACCAGGGGTCGTGAGTTCAAATCTCACTAGGGCCTAAGCATTATTTCATGCGCTGTATCTTTCTTTCCTGACAACCTATTTTCTTTCACCAGCTGTCTTATCAAAAACCGCCACTGCCTCTAGGTCAACTCCCCTTACATGAAAGATCACATTACATTCAACCCTGGTCAAGGTTCACAACATTGACCCCACTTTGAGCAAAAAAAAAAAAAAAAACCTTACTGGCTCCAAGAAGACTTAGACCACATTCATAACATTCTCTTCCTAAAAAGAGAGCGGCCGTATTCCGTTCTTCTGGATGGCCAAGAAGCCAAGACTGGTGCTTATGCCACCATTCATGGGTTGGCCTAATAACGGTAGCTATGATTCTAGAGCTGGAGGCTGCCTTACTTCTGCCCTCAAGGGCTAGGTGCCATTCACATGTCTTGATTGAAGGCTTCGTAGAAGACCACAATTCAGCTCTCTCAACCACCCTACTTTCCGGTGGCACAAAGCACCTCCGTGTCAGGATGGCCGAGCGGTCTAAGGCGCTGCGTTCAGGTCGCAGTCTCCCCTGGAGGCGTGGGTTCAAATCCCACTTCTGACAGCGTTTGCATGGTTTTTTCACGGTTCCCCTACCTGCTAGTCTTTCACAGCCAAGAACGTTTTTTTTTTTTTTTTTTTTAACACATTTACACAACAGAGCACTGTGGCTCTATAGCTCAGGGGTTAGAGCACTGGTCTTGTAAACCAGGGGTCGTGAGTTCAAATCTCACTAGGGCCTAAGCATTATTTCATGCGCTGTATCTTTCTTTCCTGACAACCTATTTTCTTTCACCAGCTGTCTTATCAAAAACCGCCACTGCCTCTAGGTCAACTCCCCTTACATGAAAGATCACATTACATTCAACCCTGGTCAAGGTTCACAACATTGACCCCACTTTGAGCAAAAAAAAAAAAAAAAACCTTACTGGCTCCAAGAAGACTTAGACCACATTCATAACATTCTCTTCCTAAAAAGAGAGCGGCCGTATTCCGTTCTTCTGGATGGCCAAGAAGCCAAGACTGGTGCTTATGCCACCATTCATGGGTTGGCCTAATAACGGTAGCTATGATTCTAGAGCTGGAGGCTGCCTTACTTCTGCCCTCAAGGGCTAGGTGCCATTCACATGTCTTGATTGAAGGCTTCGTAGAAGACCACAATTCAGCTCTCTCAACCACCCTACTTTCCGGTGGCACAATGCACCTCCGTGTCAGGATGGCCGAGCGGTCTAAGGCGCTGCGTTCAGGTCGCAGTCTCCCCTGGAGGCGTGGGTTCAAATCCCACTTCTGACAGCGTTTGCATGGTTTTTTCACGGTTCCCCTACCTGCTAGTCTTTCACAGCCAAGAACGTTTTTTTTTTTTTTTTTTTTAACACATTTACACAACAGAGCACTGTGGCTCTATAGCTCAGGGGTTAGAGCACTGGTCTTGTAAACCAGGGGTCGTGAGTTCAAATCTCACTAGGGCCTAAGCATTATTTCATGCGCTGTATCTTTCTTTCCTGACAACCTATTTTCTTTCACCAGCTGTCTTATCAAAAACCGCCACTGCCTCTAGGTCAACTCCCCTTACATGAAAGATCACATTACATTCAACCCTGGTCAAGGTTCACAACATTGACCCCACTTTGAGCAAAAAAAAAAAAAAAAACCTTACTGGCTCCAAGAAGACTTAGACCACATTCATAACATTCTCTTCCTAAAAAGAGAGCGGCCGTATTCCGTTCTTCTGGATGGCCAAGAAGCCAAGACTGGTGCTTATGCCACCATTCATGGGTTGGCCTAATAACGGTAGCTATGATTCTAGAGCTGGAGGCTGCCTTACTTCTGCCCTCAAGGGCTAGGTGCCATTCACATGTCTTGATTGAAGGCTTCGTAGAAGACCACAATTCAGCTCTCTCAACCACCCTACTTTCCGGTGGCACAATGCACCTCCGTGTCAGGATGGCCGAGCGGTCTAAGGCGCTGCGTTCAGGTCGCAGTCTCCCCTGGAGGCGTGGGTTCAAATCCCACTTCTGACAGCGTTTGCATGGTTTTTTCACGGTTCCCCTACCTGCTAGTCTTTCACAGCCAAGAACGTTTTTTTTTTTTTTTTTTTTTAACACATTTACACAACAGAGCACTGTGGCTCTATAGCTCAGGGGTTAGAGCACTGGTCTTGTAAACCAGGGGTCGTGAGTTCAAATCTCACTAGGGCCTAAGCATTATTTCATGCGCTGTATCTTTCTTTCCTGACAACCTATTTTCTTTCACCAGCTGTCTTATCAAAAACCGCCACTGCCTCTAGGTCAACTCCCCTTACATGAAAGATCACATTACATTCAACCCTGGTCAAGGTTCACAACATTGACCCCACTTTGAGCAAAAAAAAAAAAAAAAACCTTACTGGCTCCAAGAAGACTTAGACCACATTCATAACATTCTCTTCCTAAAAAGAGAGCGGCCGTATTCCGTTCTTCTGGATGGCCAAGAAGCCAAGACTGGTGCTTATGCCACCATTCATGGGTTGGCCTAATAACGGTAGCTATGATTCTAGAGCTGGAGGCTGCCTTACTTCTGCCCTCAAGGGCTAGGTGCCATTCACATGTCTTGATTGAAGGCTTCGTAGAAGACCACAATTCAGCTCTCTCAACCACCCTACTTTCCGGTGGCACAATGCACCTCCGTGTCAGGATGGCCGAGCGGTCTAAGGCGCTGCGTTCAGGTCGCAGTCTCCCCTGGAGGCGTGGGTTCAAATCCCACTTCTGACAGCGTTTGCATGGTTTTTTCACGGTTCCCCTACCTGCTAGTCTTTCACAGCCAAGAACGTTTTTTTTTTTTTTTTTTTTAACACATTTACACAACAGAGCACTGTGGCTCTATAGCTCAGGGGTTAGAGCACTGGTCTTGTAAACCAGGGGTCGTGAGTTCAAATCTCACTAGGGCCTAAGCATTATTTCATGCGCTGTATCTTTCTTTCCTGACAACCTATTTTCTTTCACCAGCTGTCTTATCAAAAACCGCCACTGCCTCTAGGTCAACTCCCCTTACATGAAAGATCACATTACATTCAACCCTGGTCAAGGTTCACAACATTGACCCCACTTTGAGCAAAAAAAAAAAAAAAAACCTTACTGGCTCCAAGAAGACTTAGACCACATTCATAACATTCTCTTCCTAAAAAGAGAGCGGCCGTATTCCGTTCTTCTGGATGGCCAAGAAGCCAAGACTGGTGCTTATGCCACCATTCATGGGTTGGCCTAATAACGGTAGCTATGATTCTAGAGCTGGAGGCTGCCTTACTTCTGCCCTCAAGGGCTAGGTGCCCATTCACATGTCTTGATTGAAGGCTTCGTAGAAGACCACAATTCAGCTCTCTCAACCACCCTACTTTCCGGTGGCACAATGCACCTCCGTGTCAGGATGGCCGAGCGGTCTAAGGCGCTGCGTTCAGGTCGAAGTCTCCCCTGGAGGCGTGGGTTCAAATCCCACTTCTGACAGCGTTTGCATGGTTTTTTCACGGTTCCCCTACCTGCTAGTCTTTCACAGCCAAGAACGTTTTTTTTTTTTTTTTTTTTAACACATTTACACAACAGAGCACTGTGGCTCTATAGCTCAGGGGTTAGAGCACTGGTCTTGTAAACCAGGGGTCGTGAGTTCAAATCTCACTAGGGCCTAAGCATTATTTCATGCGCTGTATCTTTCTTTCCTGACAACCTATTTTCTTTCACCAGCTGTCTTATCAAAAACCGCCACTGCCTCTAGGTCAACTCCCCTTACATGAAAGATCACATTACATTCAACCCTGGTCAAGGTTCACAACATTGACCCCACTTTGAGCAAAAAAAAAAAAAAAAACCTTACTGGCTCCAAGAAGACTTAGACCACATTCATAACATTCTCTTCCTAAAAAGAGAGCGGCCGTATTCCGTTCTTCTGGATGGCCAAGAAGCCAAGACTGGTGCTTATGCCACCATTCATGGGTTGGCCTAATAACGGTAGCTATGATTCTAGAGCTGGAGGCTGCCTTACTTCTGCCCTCAAGGGCTAGGTGCCATTCACATGTCTTGATTGAAGGCTTCGTAGAAGACCACAATTCAGCTCTCTCAACCACCCTACTTTCCGGTGGCACAATGCACCTCCGTGTCAGGATGGCCGAGCGGTCTAAGGCGCTGCGTTCAGGTCGCAGTCTCCCCTGGAGGCGTGGGTTCAAATCCCACTTCTGACAGCGTTTGCATGGTTTTTTCACGGTTCCCCTACCTGCTAGTCTTTCACAGCCAAGAACGTTTTTTTTTTTTTTTTTTTTAACACATTTACACAACAGAGCACTGTGGCTCTATAGCTCAGGGGTTAGAGCACTGGTCTTGTAAACCAGGGGTCGTGAGTTCAAATCTCACTAGGGCCTAAGCATTATTTCATGCGCTGTATCTTTCTTTCCTGACAACCTATTTTCTTTCACCAGCTGTCTTATCAAAAACCGCCACTGCCTCTAGGTCAACTCCCCTTACATGAAAGATCACATTACATTCAACCCTGGTCAAGGTTCACAACATTGACCCCACTTTGAGCAAAAAAAAAAAAAAAAAACCTTACTGGCTCCAAGAAGACTTAGACCACATTCATAACATTCTCTTCCTAAAAAGAGAGCGGCCGTATTCCGTTCTTCTGGATGGCCAAGAAGCCAAGACTGGTGCTTATGCCACCATTCATGGGTTGGCCTAATAACGGTAGCTATGATTCTAGAGCTGGAGGCTGCCTTACTTCTGCCCTCAAGGGCTAGGTGCCATTCACATGTTTTGATTGAAGGCTTCGTAGAAGACCACAATTCAGCTCTCTCAACCACCCTACTTTCCGGTGGCACAATGCACCTCCGTGTCAGGATGGCCGAGCGGTCTAAGGCGCTGCGTTCAGGTCGCAGTCTCCCCTGGAGGCGTGGGTTCAAATCCCGCTTCTGACAGCGTTTGCATGGTTTTTTCACGGTTCCCCTACCTGCTAGTCTTTCACAGCCAAGAACGTTTTTTTTTTTTTTTTTTTTTAACACATTTACACAACAGAGCACTGTGGCTCTATAGCTCAGGGGTTAGAGCACTGGTCTTGTAAACCAGGGGTCGTGAGTTCAAATCTCACTAGGGCCTAAGCATTATTTCATGCGCTGTATCTTTCTTTCCTGACAACCTATTTTCTTTCACCAGCTGTCTTATCAAAAACCGCCACTGCCTCTAGGTCAACTCCCCTTACATGAAAGATCACATTACATTCAACCCTGGTCAAGGTTCACAACATTGACCCCACTTTGAGCAAAAAAAAAAAAAAAAACCTTACTGGCTCCAAGAAGACTTAGACCACATTCATAACATTCTCTTCCTAAAAAGAGAGCGGCCGTATTCCGTTCTTCTGGATGGCCAAGAAGCCAAGACTGGTGCTTATGCCACCATTCATGGGTTGGCCTAATAACGGTAGCTATGATTCTAGAGCTGGAGGCTGCCTTACTTCTGCCCTCAAGGGCTAGGTGCCATTCACATGTCTTGATTGAAGGCTTCGTAGAAGACCACAATTCAGCTCTCTCAACCACCCTACTTTCCGGTGGCACAATGCACCTCCGTGTCAGGATGGCCGAGCGGTCTAAGGCGCTGCGTTCAGGTCGCAGTCTCCCCTGGAGGCGTGGGTTCAAATCCCACTTCTGACAGCGTTTGCATGGTTTTTTCACGGTTCCCCTACCTGCTAGTCTTTCACAGCCAAGAACGTTTTTTTTTTTTTTTTTTTTAACACATTTACACAACAGAGCACTGTGGCTCTATAGCTCAGGGGTTAGAGCACTGGTCTTGTAAACCAGGGGTCGTGAGTTCAAATCTCACTAGGGCCTAAGCATTATTTCATGCGCTGTATCTTTCTTTCCTGACAACCTATTTTCTTTCACCAGCTGTCTTATCAAAAACCGCCACTGCCTCTAGGTCAACTCCCCTTACATGAAAGATCACATTACATTCAACCCTGGTCAAGGTTCACAACATTGACCCCACTTTGAGCAAAAAAAAAAAAAAAAACCTTACTGGCTCCAAGAAGACTTAGACCACATTCATAACATTCTCTTCCTAAAAAGAGAGCGGCCGTATTCCGTTCTTCTGGATGGCCAAGAAGCCAAGACTGGTGCTTATGCCACCATTCATGGGTTGGCCTAATAACGGTAGCTATGATTCTAGAGCTGGAGGCTGCCTTACTTCTGCCCTCAAGGGCTAGGTGCCATTCACATGTCTTGATTGAAGGCTTCGTAGAAGACCACAATTCAGCTCTCTCAACCACCCTACTTTCCGGTGGCACAATGCACCTCCGTGTCAGGATGGCCGAGCGGTCTAAGGCGCTGCGTTCAGGTCGCAGTCTCCCCTGGAGGCGTGGGTTCAAATCCCGCTTCTGACAGCGTTTGCATGGTTTTTTCACGGTTCCCCTACCTGCTAGTCTTTCACAGCCAAGAACGTTTTTTTTTTTTTTTTTTTTAACACATTTACACAACAGAGCACTGTGGCTCTATAGCTCAGGGGTTAGAGCACTGGTCTTGTAAACCAGGGGTCGTGAGTTCAAATCTCACTAGGGCCTAAGCATTATTTCATGCGCTGTATCTTTCTTTCCTGACAACCTATTTTCTTTCACCAGCTGTCTTATCAAAAACCGCCACTGCCTCTAGGTCAACTCCCCTTACATGAAAGATCACATTACATTCAACCCTGGTCAAGGTTCACAACATTGACCCCACTTTGAGCAAAAAAAAAAAAAAAAACCTTACTGGCTCCAAGAAGACTTAGACCACATTCATAACATTCTCTTCCTAAAAAGAGAGCGGCCGTATTCCGTTCTTCTGGATGGCCAAGAAGCCAAGACTGGTGCTTATGCCACCATTCATGGGTTGGCCTAATAACGGTAGCTATGATTCTAGAGCTGGAGGCTGCCTTACTTCTGCCCTCAAGGGCTAGGTGCCATTCACATGTCTTGATTGAAGGCTTCGTAGAAGACCACAATTCAGCTCTCTCAACCACCCTACTTTCCGGTGGCACAATGCACCTCCGTGTCAGGATGGCCGAGCGGTCTAAGGCGCTGCGTTCAGGTCGCAGTCTCCCCTGGAGGCGTGGGTTCAAATCCCACTTCTGACAGCGTTTGCATGGTTTTTTCACGGTTCCCCTACCTGCTAGTCTTTCACAGCCAAGAACGTTTTTTTTTTTTTTTTTTTTAACACATTTACACAACAGAGCACTGTGGCTCTATAGCTCAGGGGTTAGAGCACTGGTCTTGTAAACCAGGGGTCGTGAGTTCAAATCTCACTAGGGCCTAAGCATTATTTCATGCGCTGTATCTTTCTTTCCTGACAACCTTTTTTCTTTCACCAGCTGTCTTATCAAAAACCGCCACTGCCTCTAGGTCAACTCCCCTTACATGAAAGATCACATTACATTCAACCCTGGTCAAGGTTCACAACATTGACCCCACTTTGAGCAAAAAAAAAAAAAAAAACCTTACTGGCTCCAAGAAGACTTAGACCACATTCATAACATTCTCTTCCTAAAAAGAGAGCGGCCGTATTCCGTTCTTCTGGATGGCCAAGAAGCCAAGACTGGTGCTTATGCCACCATTCATGGGTTGGCCTAATAACGGTAGCTATGATTCTAGAGCTGGAGGCTGCCTTACTTCTGCCCTCAAGGGCTAGGTGCCATTCACATGTCTTGATTGAAGGCTTCGTAGAAGACCACAATTCAGCTCTCTCAACCACCCTACTTTCCGGTGGCACAATGCACCTCCGTGTCAGGATGGCCGAGCGGTCTAAGGCGCTGCGTTCAGGTCGCAGTCTCCCCTGGAGGCGTGGGTTCAAATCCCACTTCTGACAGCGTTTGCATGGTTTTTTCACGGTTCCCCTACCTGCTAGTCTTTCACAGCCAAGAACGTTTTTTTTTTTTTTTTTTTAACACATTTACACAACAGAGCACTGTGGCTCTATAGCTCAGGGGTTAGAGCACTGGTCTTGTAAACCAGGGGTCGTGAGTTCAAATCTCACTAGGGCCTAAGCATTATTTCATGCGCTGTATCTTTCTTTCCTGACAACCTATTTTCTTTCACCAGCTGTCTTATCAAAAACCGCCACTGCCTCTAGGTCAACTCCCCTTACATGAAAGATCACATTACATTCAACCCTGGTCAAGGTTCACAACATTGACCCCACTTTGAGCAAAAAAAAAAAAAAAAACCTTACTGGCTCCAAGAAGACTTAGACCACATTCATAACATTCTCTTCCTAAAAAGAGAGCGGCCGTATTCCGTTCTTCTGGATGGCCAAGAAGCCAAGACTGGTGCTTATGCCACCATTCATGGGTTGGCCTAATAACGGTAGCTATGATTCTAGAGCTGGAGGCTGCCTTACTTCTGCCCTCAAGGGCTAGGTGCCATTCACATGTCTTGATTGAAGGCTTCGTAGAAGACCACAATTCAGCTCTCTCAACCACCCTACTTTCCGGTGGCACAATGCACCTCCGTGTCAGGATGGCCGAGCGGTCTAAGGCGCTGCGTTCAGGTCGCAGTCTCCCCTGGAGGCGTGGGTTCAAATCCCACTTCTGACAGCGTTTGCATGGTTTTTTCACGGTTCCCCTACCTGCTAGTCTTTCACAGCCAAGAACGTTTTTTTTTTTTTTTTTTTTAACACATTTACACAACAGAGCACTGTGGCTCTATAGCTCAGGGGTTAGAGCACTGGTCTTGTAAACCAGGGGTCGTGAGTTCAAATCTCACTAGGGCCTAAGCATTATTTCATGCGCTGTATCTTTCTTTCCTGACAACCTATTTTCTTTCACCAGCTGTCTTATCAAAAACCGCCACTGCCTCTAGGTCAACTCCCCTTACATGAAAGATCACATTACATTCAACCCTGGTCAAGGTTCACAACATTGACCCCACTTTGAGCAAAAAAAAAAAAAAAAACCTTACTGGCTCCAAGAAGACTTAGACCACATTCATAACATTCTCTTCCTAAAAAGAGAGCGGCCGTATTCCGTTCTTCTGGATGGCCAAGAAGCCAAGACTGGTGCTTATGCCACCATTCATGGGTTGGCCTAATAACGGTAGCTATGATTCTAGAGCTGGAGGCTGCCTTACTTCTGCCCTCAAGGGCTAGGTGCCATTCACATGTCTTGATTGAAGGCTTCGTAGAAGACCACAATTCAGCTCTCTCAACCACCCTACTTTCCGGTGGCACAATGCACCTCCGTGTCAGGATGGCCGAGCGGTCTAAGGCGCTGCGTTCAGGTCGCAGTCTCCCCTGGAGGCGTGGGTTCAAATCCCACTTCTGACAGCGTTTGCATGGTTTTTTCACGGTTCCCCTACCTGCTAGTCTTTCACAGCCAAGAACGTTTTTTTTTTTTTTTTTTTTTAACACATTTACACAACAGAGCACTGTGGCTCTATAGCTCAGGGGTTAGAGCACTGGTCTTGTAAACCAGGGGTCGTGAGTTCAAATCTCACTAGGGCCTAAGCATTATTTCATGCGCTGTATCTTTCTTTCCTGACAACCTATTTTCTTTCACCAGCTGTCTTATCAAAAACCGCCACTGCCTCTAGGTCAACTCCCCTTACATGAAAGATCACATTACATTCAACCCTGGTCAAGGTTCACAACATTGACCCCACTTTGAGCAAAAAAAAAAAAAAAAAACCTTACTGGCTCCAAGAAGACTTAGACCACATTCATAACATTCTCTTCCTAAAAAGAGAGCGGCCGTATTCCGTTCTTCTGGATGGCCAAGAAGCCAAGACTGGTGCTTATGCCACCATTCATGGGTTGGCCTAATAACGGTAGCTATGATTCTAGAGCTGGAGGCTGCCTTACTTCTGCCCTCAAGGGCTAGGTGCCATTCACATGTCTTGATTGAAGGCTTCGTAGAAGACCACAATTCAGCTCTCTCAACCACCCTACTTTCCGGTGGCACAATGCACCTCCGTGTCAGGATGGCCGAGCGGTCTAAGGCGCTGCGTTCAGGTCGCAGTCTCCCCTGGAGGCGTGGGTTCAAATCCCACTTCTGACAGCGTTTGCATGGTTTTTTCACGGTTCCCCTACCTGCTAGTCTTTCACAGCCAAGAACGTTTTTTTTTTTTTTTTTTTTAACACATTTACACAACAGAGCACTGTGGCTCTATAGCTCAGGGGTTAGAGCACTGGTCTTGTAAACCAGGGGTCGTGAGTTCAAATCTCACTAGGGCCTAAGCATTATTTCATGCGCTGTATCTTTCTTTCCTGACAACCTATTTTCTTTCACCAGCTGTCTTATCAAAAACCGCCACTGCCTCTAGGTCAACTCCCCTTACATGAAAGATCACATTACATTCAACCCTGGTCAAGGTTCACAACATTGACCCCACTTTGAGCAAAAAAAAAAAAAAAAACCTTACTGGCTCCAAGAAGACTTAGACCACATTCATAACATTCTCTTCCTAAAAAGAGAGCGGCCGTATTCCGTTCTTCTGGATGGCCAAGAAGCCAAGACTGGTGCTTATGCCACCATTCATGGGTTGGCCTAATAACGGTAGCTATGATTCTAGAGCTGGAGGCTGCCTTACTTCTGCCCTCAAGGGCTAGGTGCCATTCACATGTCTTGATTGAAGGCTTCGTAGAAGACCACAATTCAGCTCTCTCAACCACCCTACTTTCCGGTGGCACAATGCACCTCCGTGTCAGGATGGCCGAGCGGTCTAAGGCGCTGCGTTCAGGTCGCAGTCTCCCCTGGAGGCGTGGGTTCAAATCCCACTTCTGACAGCGTTTGCATGGTTTTTTCACGGTTCCCCTACCTGCTAGTCTTTCACAGCCAAGAACGTTTTTTTTTTTTTTTTTTTAACACATTTACACAACAGAGCACTGTGGCTCTATAGCTCAGGGGTTAGAGCACTGGTCTTGTAAGCCAGGGGTCGTGAGTTCAAATCTCACTAGGGCCTAAGCATTATTTCATGTGCTGTATCTTTCTTTCCTGACAACCTATTTTCTTTCACCAGCTGTCTTATCAAAAACCGCCACTGCCTCTAGGTCAACTCCCCTTACATGAAAGATCACATTACATTCAACCCTGGTCAAGGTTCACAACATTGACCCCACTTTGAGCAAAAAAAAAAAAAAAAACCTTACTGGCTCCAAGAAGACTTAGACCACATTCATAACATTCTCTTCCTAAAAAGAGAGCGGCCGTATTCCGTTCTTCTGGATGGCCAAGAAGCCAAGACTGGTGCTTATGCCACCATTCATGGGTTGGCCTAATAACGGTAGCTATGATTCTAGAGCTGGAGGCTGCCTTACTTCTGCCCTCAAGGGCTAGGTGCCATTCACATGTCTTGATTGAAGGCTTCGTAGAAGACCACAATTCAGCTCTCTCAACCACCCTACTTTCCGGTGGCACAATGCACCTCCGTGTCAGGATGGCCGAGCGGTCTAAGGCGCTGCGTTCAGGTCGCAGTCTCCCCTGGAGGCGTGGGTTCAAATCCCACTTCTGACAGCGTTTGCATGGTTTTTTCACGGTTCCCCTACCTGCTAGTCTTTCACAGCCAAGAACGTTTTTTTTTTTTTTTTTTTAACACATTTACACAACAGAGCACTGTGGCTCTATAGCTCAGGGGTTAGAGCACTGGTCTTGTAAACCAGGGGTCGTGAGTTCAAATCTCACTAGGGCCTAAGCATTATTTCATGCGCTGTATCTTTCTTTCCTGACAACCTATTTTCTTTCACCAGCTGTCTTATCAAAAACCGCCACTGCCTCTAGGTCAACTCCCCTTACATGAAAGATCACATTACATTCAACCCTGGTCAAGGTTCACAACATTGACCCCACTTTGAGCAAAAAAAAAAAAAAAAACCTTACTGGCTCCAAGAAGACTTAGACCACATTCATAACATTCTCTTCCTAAAAAGAGAGCGGCCGTATTCCGTTCTTCTGGATGGCCAAGAAGCCAAGACTGGTGCTTATGCCACCATTCATGGGTTGGCCTAATAACGGTAGCTATGATTCTAGAGCTGGAGGCTGCCTTACTTCTGCCCTCAAGGGCTAGGTGCCATTCACATGTCTTGATTGAAGGCTTCGTAGAAGACCACAATTCAGCTCTCTCAACCACCCTACTTTCCGGTGGCACAATGCACCTCCGTGTCAGGATGGCCGAGCGGTCTAAGGCGCTGCGTTCAGGTCGCAGTCTCCCCTGGAGGCGTGGGTTCAAATCCCACTTCTGACAGCGTTTGCATGGTTTTTTCACGGTTCCCCTACCTGCTAGTCTTTCACAGCCAAGAACGTTTTTTTTTTTTTTTTTTTTAACACATTTACACAACAGAGCACTGTGGCTCTATAGCTCAGGGGTTAGAGCACTGGTCTTGTAAACCAGGGGTCGTGAGTTCAAATCTCACTAGGGCCTAAGCATTATTTCATGCGCTGTATCTTTCTTTCCTGACAACCTATTTTCTTTCACCAGCTGTCTTATCAAAAACCGCCACTGCCTCTAGGTCAACTCCCCTTACATGAAAGATCACATTACATTCAACCCTGGTCAAGGTTCACAACATTGACCCCACTTTGAGCAAAAAAAAAAAAAAAAACCTTACTGGCTCCAAGAAGACTTAGACCACATTCATAACATTCTCTTCCTAAAAAGAGAGCGGCCGTATTCCGTTCTTCTGGATGGCCAAGAAGCCAAGACTGGTGCTTATGCCACCATTCATGGGTTGGCCTAATAACGGTAGCTATGATTCTAGAGCTGGAGGCTGCCTTACTTCTGCCCTCAAGGGCTAGGTGCCATTCACATGTCTTGATTGAAGGCTTCGTAGAAGACCACAATTCAGCTCTCTCAACCACCCTACTTTCCGGTGGCACAATGCACCTCCGTGTCAGGATGGCCGAGCGGTCTAAGGCGCTGCGTTCAGGTCGCAGTCTCCCCTGGAGGCGTGGGTTCAAATCCCACTTCTGACAGCGTTTGCATGGTTTTTTCACGGTTCCCCTACCTGCTAGTCTTTCACAGCCAAGAACGTTTTTTTTTTTTTTTTTTTTTAACACATTTACACAACAGAGCACTGTGGCTCTATAGCTCAGGGGTTAGAGCACTGGTCTTGTAAACCAGGGGTCGTGAGTTCAAATCTCACTAGGGCCTAAGCATTATTTCATGCGCTGTATCTTTCTTTCCTGACAACCTATTTTCTTTCACCAGCTGTCTTATCAAAAACCGCCACTGCCTCTAGGTCAACTCCCCTTACATGAAAGATCACATTACATTCAACCCTGGTCAAGGTTCACAACATTGACCCCACTTTGAGCAAAAAAAAAAAAAAAACCTTACTGGCTCCAAGAAGACTTAGACCACATTCATAACATTCTCTTCCTAAAAAGAGAGCGGCCGTATTCCGTTCTTCTGGATGGCCAAGAAGCCAAGACTGGTGCTTATGCCACCATTCATGGGTTGGCCTAATAACGGTAGCTATGATTCTAGAGCTGGAGGCTGCCTTACTTCTGCCCTCAAGGGCTAGGTGCCATTCACATGTCTTGATTGAAGGCTTCGTAGAAGACCACAATTCAGCTCTCTCAACCACCCTACTTTCCGGTGGCACAATGCACCTCCGTGTCAGGATGGCCGAGCGGTCTAAGGCGCTGCGTTCAGGTCGCAGTCTCCCCTGGAGGCGTGGGTTCAAATCCCACTTCTGACAGCGTTTGCATGGTTTTTTCACGGTTCCCCTACCTGCTAGTCTTTCACAGCCAAGAACGTTTTTTTTTTTTTTTTTTTTTTAACACATTTACACAACAGAGCACTGTGGCTCTATAGCTCAGGGGTTAGAGCACTGGTCTTGTAAACCAGGGGTCGTGAGTTCAAATCTCACTAGGGCCTAAGCATTATTTCATGCGCTGTATCTTTCTTTCCTGACAACCTATTTTCTTTCACCAGCTGTCTTATCAAAAACCGCCACTGCCTCTAGGTCAACTCCCCTTACATGAAAGATCACATTACATTCAACCCTGGTCAAGGTTCACAACATTGACCCCACTTTGAGCAAAAAAAAAAAAAAAAACCTTACTGGCTCCAAGAAGACTTAGACCACATTCATAACATTCTCTTCCTAAAAAGAGAGCGGCCGTATTCCGTTCTTCTGGATGGCCAAGAAGCCAAGACTGGTGCTTATGCCACCATTCATGGGTTGGCCTAATAACGGTAGCTATGATTCTAGAGCTGGAGGCTGCCTTACTTCTGCCCTCAAGGGCTAGGTGCCATTCACATGTCTTGATTGAAGGCTTCGTAGAAGACCACAATTCAGCTCTCTCAACCACCCTACTTTCCGGTGGCACAATGCACCTCTGTGTCAGGATGGCCGAGCGGTCTAAGGCGCTGCGTTCAGGTCGCAGTCTCCCCTGGAGGCGTGGGTTCAAATCCCACTTCTGACAGCGTTTGCATGGTTTTTTCACGGTTCCCCTACCTGCTAGTCTTTCACAGCCAAGAACGTTTTTTTTTTTTTTTTTTTTAACACATTTACACAACAGAGCACTGTGGCTCTATAGCTCAGGGGTTAGAGCACTGGTCTTGTAAACCAGGGGTCGTGAGTTCAAATCTCACTAGGGCCTAAGCATTATTTCATGCGCTGTATCTTTCTTTCCTGACAACCTATTTTCTTTCACCAGCTGTCTTATCAAAAACCGCCACTGCCTCTAGGTCAACTCCCCTTACATGAAAGATCACATTACATTCAACCCTGGTCAAGGTTCACAACATTGACCCCACTTTGAGCAAAAAAAAAAAAAAAAACCTTACTGGCTCCAAGAAGACTTAGACCACATTCATAACATTCTCTTCCTAAAAAGAGAGCGGCCGTATTCCGTTCTTCTGGATGGCCAAGAAGCCAAGACTGGTGCTTATGCCACCATTCATGGGTTGGCCTAATAACGGTAGCTATGATTCTAGAGCTGGAGGCTGCCTTACTTCTGCCCTCAAGGGCTAGGTGCCATTCACATGTCTTGATTGAAGGCTTCGTAGAAGACCACAATTCAGCTCTCTCAACCACCCTACTTTCCGGTGGCACAATGCACCTCCGTGTCAGGATGGCCGAGCGGTCTAAGGCGCTGCGTTCAGGTCGCAGTCTCCCCTGGAGGCGTGGGTTCAAATCCCACTTCTGACAGCGTTTGCATGGTTTTTTCACGGTTCCCCTACCTGCTAGTCTTTCACAGCCAAGAACGTTTTTTTTTTTTTTTTTTTTAACACATTTACACAACAGAGCACTGTGGCTCTATAGCTCAGGGGTTAGAGCACTGGTCTTGTAAACCAGGGGTCGTGAGTTCAAATCTCACTAGGGCCTAAGCATTATTTCATGCGCTGTATCTTTCTTTCCTGACAACCTATTTTCTTTCACCAGCTGTCTTATCAAAAACCGCCACTGCCTCTAGGTCAACTCCCCTTACATGAAAGATCACATTACATTCAACCCTGGTCAAGGTTCACAACATTGACCCCACTTTGAGCAAAAAAAAAAAAAAAAACCTTACTGGCTCCAAGAAGACTTAGACCACATTCATAACATTCTCTTCCTAAAAAGAGAGCGGCCGTATTCCGTTCTTCTGGATGGCCAAGAAGCCAAGACTGGTGCTTATGCCACCATTCATGGGTTGGCCTAATAACGGTAGCTATGATTCTAGAGCTGGAGGCTGCCTTACTTCTGCCCTCAAGGGCTAGGTGCCATTCACATGTCTTGATTGAAGGCTTCGTAGAAGACCACAATTCAGCTCTCTCAACCACCCTACTTTCCGGTGGCACAATGCACCTCCGTGTCAGGATGGCCGAGCGGTCTAAGGCGCTGCGTTCAGGTCGCAGTCTCCCCTGGAGGCGTGGGTTCAAATCCCACTTCTGACAGCGTTTGCATGGTTTTTTCACGGTTCCCCTACCTGCTAGTCTTTCACAGCCAAGAACGTTTTTTTTTTTTTTTTTTTTAACACATTTACACAACAGAGCACTGTGGCTCTATAGCTCAGGGGTTAGAGCACTGGTCTTGTAAACCAGGGGTCGTGAGTTCAAATCTCACTAGGGCCTAAGCATTATTTCATGCGCTGTATCTTTCTTTCCTGACAACCTATTTTCTTTCACCAGCTGTCTTATCAAAAACCGCCACTGCCTCTAGGTCAACTCCCCTTACATGAAAGATCACATTACATTCAACCCTGGTCAAGGTTCACAACATTGACCCCACTTTGAGCAAAAAAAAAAAAAAAACCTTACTGGCTCCAAGAAGACTTAGACCACATTCATAACATTCTCTTCCTAAAAAGAGAGCGGCCGTATTCCGTTCTTCTGGATGGCCAAGAAGCCAAGACTGGTGCTTATGCCACCATTCATGGGTTGGCCTAATAACGGTAGCTATGATTCTAGAGCTGGAGGCTGCCTTACTTCTGCCCTCAAGGGCTAGGTGCCATTCACATGTCTTGATTGAAGGCTTCGTAGAAGACCACAATTCAGCTCTCTCAACCACCCTACTTTCCGGTGGCACAATGCACCTCCGTGTCAGGATGGCCGAGCGGTCTAAGGCGCTGCGTTCAGGTCGCAGTCTCCCCTGGAGGCGTGGGTTCAAATCCCACTTCTGACAGCGTTTGCATGGTTTTTTCACGGTTCCCCTACCTGCTAGTCTTTCACAGCCAAGAACGTTTTTTTTTTTTTTTTTTTTAACACATTTACACAACAGAGCACTGTGGCTCTATAGCTCAGGGGTTAGAGCACTGGTCTTGTAAACCAGGGGTCGTGAGTTCAAATCTCACTAGGGCCTAAGCATTATTTCATGCGCTGTATCTTTCTTTCCTGACAACCTATTTTTTTTCACCAGCTGTCTTATCAAAAACCGCCACTGCCTCTAGGTCAACTCCCCTTACATGAAAGATCACATTACATTCAACCCTGGTCAAGGTTCACAACATTGACCCCACTTTGAGCAAAAAAAAAAAAAAAAACCTTACTGGCTCCAAGAAGACTTAGACCACATTCATAACATTCTCTTCCTAAAAAGAGAGCGGCCGTATTCCGTTCTTCTGGATGGCCAAGAAGCCAAGACTGGTGCTTATGCCACCATTCATGGGTTGGCCTAATAACGGTAGCTATGATTCTAGAGCTGGAGGCTGCCTTACTTCTGCCCTCAAGGGCTAGGTGCCATTCACATGTCTTGATTGAAGGCTTCGTAGAAGACCACAATTCAGCTCTCTCAACCACCCTACTTTCCGGTGGCACAATGCACCTCCGTGTCAGGATGGCCGAGCGGTCTAAGGCGCTGCGTTCAGGTCGCAGTCTCCCCTGGAGGCGTGGGTTCAAATCCCACTTCTGACAGCGTTTGCATGGTTTTTTCACGGTTCCCCTACCTGCTAGTCTTTCACAGCCAAGAACGTTTTTTTTTTTTTTTTTTTTAACACATTTACACAACAGAGCACTGTGGCTCTATAGCTCAGGGGTTAGAGCACTGGTCTTGTAAACCAGGGGTCGTGAGTTCAAATCTCACTAGGGCCTAAGCATTATTTCATGCGCTGTATCTTTCTTTCCTGACAACCTATTTTCTTTCACCAGCTGTCTTATCAAAAACCGCCACTGCCTCTAGGTCAACTCCCCTTACATGAAAGATCACATTACATTCAACCCTGGTCAAGGTTCACAACATTGACCCCACTTTGAGCAAAAAAAAAAAAAAAAACCTTACTGGCTCCAAGAAGACTTAGACCACATTCATAACATTCTCTTCCTAAAAAGAGAGCGGCCGTATTCCGTTCTTCTGGATGGCCAAGAAGCCAAGACTGGTGCTTATGCCACCATTCATGGGTTGGCCTAATAACGGTAGCTATGATTCTAGAGCTGGAGGCTGCCTTACTTCTGCCCTCAAGGGCTAGGTGCCATTCACATGTCTTGATTGAAGGCTTCGTAGAAGACCACAATTCAGCTCTCTCAACCACCCTACTTTCCGGTGGCACAATGCACCTCCGTGTCAGGATGGCCGAGCGGTCTAAGGCGCTGCGTTCAGGTCGCAGTCTCCCCTGGAGGCGTGGGTTCAAATCCCACTTCTGACAGCGTTTGCATGGTTTTTTCACGGTTCCCCTACCTGCTAGTCTTTCACAGCCAAGAACATTTTTTTTTTTTTTTTTTTTAACACATTTACACAACAGAGCACTGTGGCTCTATAGCTCAGGGGTTAGAGCACTGGTCTTGTAAACCAGGGGTCGTGAGTTCAAATCTCACTAGGGCCTAAGCATTATTTCATGCGCTGTATCTTTCTTTCCTGACAACCTATTTTCTTTCACCAGCTGTCTTATCAAAAACCGCCACTGCCTCTAGGTCAACTCCCCTTACATGAAAGATCACATTACATTCAACCCTGGTCAAGGTTCACAACATTGACCCCACTTTGAGCAAAAAAAAAAAAAAAAACCTTACTGGCTCCAAGAAGACTTAGACCACATTCATAACATTCTCTTCCTAAAAAGAGAGCGGCCGTATTCCGTTCTTCTGGATGGCCAAGAAGCCAAGACTGGTGCTTATGCCACCATTCATGGGTTGGCCTAATAACGGTAGCTATGATTCTAGAGCTGGAGGCTGCCTTACTTCTGCCCTCAAGGGCTAGGTGCCATTCACATGTCTTGATTGAAGGCTTCGTAGAAGACCACAATTCAGCTCTCTCAACCACCCTACTTTCCGGTGGCACAATGCACCTCCGTGTCAGGATGGCCGAGCGGTCTAAGGCGCTGCGTTCAGGTCGCAGTCTCCCCTGGAGGCGTGGGTTCAAATCCCACTTCTGACAGCGTTTGCATGGTTTTTTCACGGTTCCCCTACCTGCTAGTCTTTCACAGCCAAGAACGTATTTTTTTTTTTTTTTTTTAACACATTTACACAACAGAGCACTGTGGCTCTATAGCTCAGGGGTTAGAGCACTGGTCTTGTAAACCAGGGGTCGTGAGTTCAAATCTCACTAGGGCCTAAGCATTATTTCATGCGCTGTATCTTTCTTTCCTGACAACCTATTTTCTTTCACCAGCTGTCTTATCAAAAACCGCCACTGCCTCTAGGTCAACTCCCCTTACATGAAAGATCACATTACATTCAACCCTGGTCAAGGTTCACAACATTGACCCCACTTTGAGCAAAAAAAAAAAAAAAAACCTTACTGGCTCCAAGAAGACTTAGACCACATTCATAACATTCTCTTCCTAAAAAGAGAGCGGCCGTATTCCGTTCTTCTGGATGGCCAAGAAGCCAAGACTGGTGCTTATGCCACCATTCATGGGTTGGCCTAATAACGGTAGCTATGATTCTAGAGCTGGAGGCTGCCTTACTTCTGCCCTCAAGGGCTAGGTGCCATTCACATGTCTTGATTGAAGGCTTCGTAGAAGACCACAATTCAGCTCTCTCAACCACCCTACTTTCCGGTGGCACAATGCACCTCCGTGTCAGGATGGCCGAGCGGTCTAAGGCGCTGCGTTCAGGTCGCAGTCTCCCCTGGAGGCGTGGGTTCAAATCCCACTTCTGACAGCGTTTGCATGGTTTTTTCACGGTTCCCCTACCTGCTAGTCTTTCACAGCCAAGAACGTTTTTTTTTTTTTTTTTTTTAACACATTTACACAACAGAACACTGTGGCTCTATAGCTCAGGGGTTAGAGCACTGGTCTTGTAAACCAGGGGTCGTGAGTTCAAATCTCACTAGGGCCTAAGCATTATTTCATGCGCTGTATCTTTCTTTCCTGACAACCTATTTTCTTTCACCAGCTGTCTTATCAAAAACCGCCACTGCCTCTAGGTCAACTCCCCTTACATGAAAGATCACATTACATTCAACCCTGGTCAAGGTTCACAACATTGACCCCACTTTGAGCAAAAAAAAAAAAAAAAACCTTACTGGCTCCAAGAAGACTTAGACCACATTCATAACATTCTCTTCCTAAAAAGAGAGCGGCCGTATTCCGTTCTTCTGGATGGCCAAGAAGCCAAGACTGGTGCTTATGCCACCATTCATGGGTTGGCCTAATAACGGTAGCTATGATTCTAGAGCTGGAGGCTGCCTTACTTCTGCCCTCAAGGGCTAGGTGCCATTCACATGTCTTGATTGAAGGCTTCGTAGAAGACCACAATTCAGCTCTCTCAACCACCCTACTTTCCGGTGGCACAATGCACCTCCGTGTCAGGATGGCCGAGCGGTCTAAGGCGCTGCGTTCAGGTCGCAGTCTCCCCTGGAGGCGTGGGTTCAAATCCCACTTCTGACAGCGTTTGCATGGTTTTTTCACGGTTCCCCTACCTGCTAGTCTTTCACAGCCAAGAACGTTTTTTTTTTTTTTTTTTTTAACACATTTACACAACAGAGCACTGTGGCTCTATAGCTCAGGGGTTAGAGCACTGGTCTTGTAAACCAGGGGTCGTGAGTTCAAATCTCACTAGGGCCTAAGCATTATTTCATGCGCTGTATCTTTCTTTCCTGACAACCTATTTTCTTTCACCAGCTGTCTTATCAAAAACCGCCACTGCCTCTAGGTCAACTCCCCTTACATGAAAGATCACATTACATTCAACCCTGGTCAAGGTTCACAACATTGACCCCACTTTGAGCAAAAAAAAAAAAAAAAACCTTACTGGCTCCAAGAAGACTTAGACCACATTCATAACATTCTCTTCCTAAAAAGAGAGCGGCCGTATTCCGTTCTTCTGGATGGCCAAGAAGCCAAGACTGGTGCTTATGCCACCATTCATGGGTTGGCCTAATAACGGTAGCTATGATTCTAGAGCTGGAGGCTGCCTTACTTCTGCCCTCAAGGGCTAGGTGCCATTCACATGTCTTGATTGAAGGCTTCGTAGAAGACCAC
>NC_090646.1:413404872-413464872 GCF_040937935.1 Hyperolius riggenbachi | reverse complement strand
CCGTTCTTCTGGATGGCCAAGAAGCCAAGACTGGTGCTTATGCCACCATTCATGGGTTGGCCTAATAACGGTAGCTATGATTCTAGAGCTGGAGGCTGCCTTACTTCTGCCCTCAAGGGCTAGGTGCCATTCACATGTCTTGATTGAAGGCTTCGTAGAAGACCACAATTCAGCTCTCTCAACCACCCTACTTTCCGGTGGCACAATGCACCTCCGTGTCAGGATGGCCGAGCGGTCTAAGGCGCTGCGTTCAGGTCGCAGTCTCCCCTGGAGGCGTGGGTTCAAATCCCACTTCTGACAGCGTTTGCATGGTTTTTTCACGGTTCCCCTACCTGCTAGTCTTTCACAGCCAAGAACGTTTTTTTTTTTTTTTTTTTTAACACATTTACACAACAGAGCACTGTGGCTCTATAGCTCAGGGGTTAGAGCACTGGTCTTGTAAACCAGGGGTCGTGAGTTCAAATCTCACTAGGGCCTAAGCATTATTTCATGCGCTGTATCTTTCTTTCCTGACAACCTATTTTCTTTCACCAGCTGTCTTATCAAAAACCGCCACTGCCTCTAGGTCAACTCCCCTTACATGAAAGATCACATTACATTCAACCCTGGTCAAGGTTCACAACATTGACCCCACTTTGAGCAAAAAAAAAAAAAAAAACCTTACTGGCTCCAAGAAGACTTAGACCACATTCATAACATTCTCTTCCTAAAAAGAGAGCGGCCGTATTCCGTTCTTCTGGATGGCCAAGAAGCCAAGACTGGTGCTTATGCCACCATTCATGGGTTGGCCTAATAACGGTAGCTATGATTCTAGAGCTGGAGGCTGCCTTACTTCTGCCCTCAAGGGCTAGGTGCCATTCACATGTCTTGATTGAAGGCTTCGTAGAAGACCACAATTCAGCTCTCTCAACCACCCTACTTTCCGGTGGCACAATGCACCTCCGTGTCAGGATGGCCGAGCGGTCTAAGGCGCTGCGTTCAGGTCGCAGTCTCCCCTGGAGGCGTGGGTTCAAATCCCACTTCTGACAGCGTTTGCATGGTTTTTTCACGGTTCCCCTACCTGCTAGTCTTTCACAGCCAAGAACGTTTTTTTTTTTTTTTTTTTTAACACATTTACACAACAGAGCACTGTGGCTCTATAGCTCAGGGGTTAGAGCACTGGTCTTGTAAACCAGGGGTCGTGAGTTCAAATCTCACTAGGGCCTAAGCATTATTTCATGCGCTGTATCTTTCTTTCCTGACAACCTATTTTCTTTCACCAGCTGTCTTATCAAAAACCGCCACTGCCTCTAGGTCAACTCCCCTTACATGAAAGATCACATTACATTCAACCCTGGTCAAGGTTCACAACATTGACCCCACTTTGAGCAAAAAAAAAAAAAAAAACCTTACTGGCTCCAAGAAGACTTAGACCACATTCATAACATTCTCTTCCTAAAAAGAGAGCGGCCGTATTCCGTTCTTCTGGATGGCCAAGAAGCCAAGACTGGTGCTTATGCCACCATTCATGGGTTGGCCTAATAACGGTAGCTATGATTCTAGAGCTGGAGGCTGCCTTACTTCTGCCCTCAAGGGCTAGGTGCCATTCACATGTCTTGATTGAAGGCTTCGTAGAAGACCACAATTCAGCTCTCTCAACCACCCTACTTTCCGGTGGCACAATGCACCTCCGTGTCAGGATGGCCGAGCGGTCTAAGGCGCTGCGTTCAGGTCGCAGTCTCCCCTGGAGGCGTGGGTTCAAATCCCACTTCTGACAGCGTTTGCATGGTTTTTTCACGGTTCCCCTACCTGCTAGTCTTTCACAGCCAAGAACGTTTTTTTTTTTTTTTTTTTTAACACATTTACACAACAGAGCACTGTGGCTCTATAGCTCAGGGGTTAGAGCACTGGTCTTGTAAACCAGGGGTCGTGAGTTCAAATCTCATTTGAGCCTAAGCATTATTTCATGCGCTGTATCTTTCTTTCCTGACAACCTATTTTCTTTCACCAGCTGTCTTATCAAAAACCGCCACTGCCTCTAGGTCAACTCCCCTTACATGAAAGATCACATTACATTCAACCCTGGTCAAGGTTCACAACATTGACCCCACTTTGAGCAAAAAAAAAAAAAAAAACCTTACTGGCTCCAAGAAGACTTAGACCACATTCATAACATTCTCTTCCTAAAAAGAGAGCGGCCGTATTCCGTTCTTCTGGATGGCCAAGAAGCCAAGACTGGTGCTTATGCCACCATTCATGGGTTGGCCTAATAACGGTAGCTATGATTCTAGAGCTGGAGGCTGCCTTACTTCTGCCCTCAAGGGCTAGGTGCCATTCACATGTCTTGATTGAAGGCTTCGTAGAAGACCACAATTCAGCTCTCTCAACCACCCTACTTTCCGGTGGCACAATGCACCTCCGTGTCAGGATGGCCGAGCGGTCTAAGGCGCTGCGTTCAGGTCGCAGTCTCCCCTGGAGGCGTGGGTTCAAATCCCACTTCTGACAGCGTTTGCATGGTTTTTTCACGGTTCCCCTACCTGCTAGTCTTTCACAGCCAAGAACGTTTTTTTTTTTTTTTTTTTTTAACACATTTACACAACAGAGCACTGTGGCTCTATAGCTCAGGGGTTAGAGCACTGGTCTTGTAAACCAGGGGTCGTGAGTTCAAATCTCACTAGGGCCTAAGCATTATTTCATGCGCTGTATCTTTCTTTCCTGACAACCTATTTTCTTTCACCAGCTGTCTTATCAAAAACCGCCACTGCCTCTAGGTCAACTCCCCTTACATGAAAGATCACATTACATTCAACCCTGGTCAAGGTTCACAACATTGACCCCACTTTGAGCAAAAAAAAAAAAAAAAAACCTTACTGGCTCCAAGAAGACTTAGACCACATTCATAACATTCTCTTCCTAAAAAGAGAGCGGCCGTATTCCGTTCTTCTGGATGGCCAAGAAGCCAAGACTGGTGCTTATGCCACCATTCATGGGTTGGCCTAATAACGGTAGCTATGATTCTAGAGCTGGAGGCTGCCTTACTTCTGCCCTCAAGGGCTAGGTGCCATTCACATGTCTTGATTGAAGGCTTCGTAGAAGACCACAATTCAGCTCTCTCAACCACCCTACTTTCCGGTGGCACAATGCACCTCCGTGTCAGGATGGCCGAGCGGTCTAAGGCGCTGCGTTCAGGTCGCAGTCTCCCCTGGAGGCGTGGGTTCAAATCCCACTTCTGACAGCGTTTGCATGGTTTTTTCACGGTTCCCCTACCTGCTAGTCTTTCACAGCCAAGAACGTTTTTTTTTTTTTTTTTTTTAACACATTTACACAACAGAGCACTGTGGCTCTATAGCTCAGGGGTTAGAGCACTGGTCTTGTAAACCAGGGGTCGTGAGTTCAAATCTCACTAGGGCCTAAGCATTATTTCATGCGCTGTATCTTTCTTTCCTGACAACCTATTTTCTTTCACCAGCTGTCTTATCAAAAACCGCCACTGCCTCTAGGTCAACTCCCCTTACATGAAAGATCACATTACATTCAACCCTGGTCAAGGTTCACAACATTGACCCCACTTTGAGCAAAAAAAAAAAAAAAAACCTTACTGGCTCCAAGAAGACTTAGACCACATTCATAACATTCTCTTCCTAAAAAGAGAGCGGCCGTATTCCGTTCTTCTGGATGGCCAAGAAGCCAAGACTGGTGCTTATGCCACCATTCATGGGTTGGCCTAATAACGGTAGCTATGATTCTAGAGCTGGAGGCTGCCTTACTTCTGCCCTCAAGGGCTAGGTGCCATTCACATGTCTTGATTGAAGGCTTCGTAGAAGACCACAATTCAGCTCTCTCAACCACCCTACTTTCCGGTGGCACAATGCACCTCCGTGTCAGGATGGCCGAGCGGTCTAAGGCGCTGCGTTCAGGTCGCAGTCTCCCCTGGAGGCGTGGGTTCAAATCCCACTTCTGACAGCGTTTGCATGGTTTTTTCACGGTTCCCCTACCTGCTAGTCTTTCACAGCCAAGAACGTTTTTTTTTTTTTTTTTTTTAACACATTTACACAACAGAGCACTGTGGCTCTATAGCTCAGGGGTTAGAGCACTGGTCTTGTAAACCAGGGGTCGTGAGTTCAAATCTCACTAGGGCCTAAGCATTATTTCATGCGCTGTATCTTTCTTTCCTGACAACCTATTTTCTTTCACCAGCTGTCTTATCAAAAACCGCCACTGCCTCTAGGTCAACTCCCCTTACATGAAAGATCACATTACATTCAACCCTGGTCAAGGTTCACAACATTGACCCCACTTTGAGCAAAAAAAAAAAAAAAAACCTTACTGGCTCCAAGAAGACTTAGACCACATTCATAACATTCTCTTCCTAAAAAGAGAGCGGCCGTATTCCGTTCTTCTGGATGGCCAAGAAGCCAAGACTGGTGCTTATGCCACCATTCATGGGTTGGCCTAATAACGGTAGCTATGATTCTAGAGCTGGAGGCTGCCTTACTTCTGCCCTCAAGGGCTAGGTGCCATTCACATGTCTTGATTGAAGGCTTCGTAGAAGACCACAATTCAGCTCTCTCAACCACCCTACTTTCCGGTGGCACAATGCACCTCCGTGTCAGGATGGCCGAGCGGTCTAAGGCGCTGCGTTCAGGTCGCAGTCTCCCCTGGAGGCGTGGGTTCAAATCCCACTTCTGACAGCGTTTGCATGGTTTTTTCACGGTTCCCCTACCTGCTAGTCTTTCACAGCCAAGAACGTTTTTTTTTTTTTTTAACACATTTACACAACAGAGCACTGTGGCTCTATAGCTCAGGGGTTAGAGCACTGGTCTTGTAAACCAGGGGTCGTGAGTTCAAATCTCACTAGGGCCTAAGCATTATTTCATGCGCTGTATCTTTCTTTCCTGACAACCTATTTTCTTTCACCAGCTGTCTTATCAAAAACCGCCACTGCCTCTAGGTCAACTCCCCTTACATGAAAGATCACATTACATTCAACCCTGGTCAAGGTTCACAACATTGACCCCACTTTGAGCAAAAAAAAAAAAAAAAACCTTACTGGCTCCAAGAAGACTTAGACCACATTCATAACATTCTCTTCCTAAAAAGAGAGCGGCCGTATTCCGTTCTTCTGGATGGCCAAGAAGCCAAGACTGGTGCTTATGCCACCATTCATGGGTTGGCCTAATAACGGTAGCTATGATTCTAGAGCTGGAGGCTGCCTTACTTCTGCCCTCAAGGGCTAGGTGCCATTCACATGTCTTGATTGAAGGCTTCGTAGAAGACCACAATTCAGCTCTCTCAACCACCCTACTTTCCGGTGGCACAATGCACCTCCGTGTCAGGATGGCCGAGCGGTCTAAGGCGCTGCGTTCAGGTCGCAGTCTCCCCTGGAGGCGTGGGTTCAAATCCCACTTCTGACAGCGTTTGCATGGTTTTTTCACGGTTCCCCTACCTGCTAGTCTTTCACAGCCAAGAACGTTTTTTTTTTTTTTTTTTTTTAACACATTTACACAACAGAGCACTGTGGCTCTATAGCTCAGGGGTTAGAGCACTGGTCTTGTAAACCAGGGGTCGTGAGTTCAAATCTCACTAGGGCCTAAGCATTATTTCATGCGCTGTATCTTTCTTTCCTGACAACCTATTTTCTTTCACCAGCTGTCTTATCAAAAACCGCCACTGCCTCTAGGTCAACTCCCCTTACATGAAAGATCACATTACATTCAACCCTGGTCAAGGTTCACAACATTGACCCCACTTTGAGCAAAAAAAAAAAAAAAAACCTTACTGGCTCCAAGAAGACTTAGACCACATTCATAACATTCTCTTCCTAAAAAGAGAGCGGCCGTATTCCGTTCTTCTGGATGGCCAAGAAGCCAAGACTGGTGCTTATGCCACCATTCATGGGTTGGCCTAATAACGGTAGCTATGATTCTAGAGCTGGAGGCTGCCTTACTTCTGCCCTCAAGGGCTAGGTGCCATTCACATGTCTTGATTGAAGGCTTCGTAGAAGACCACAATTCAGCTCTCTCAACCACCCTACTTTCCGGTGGCACAATGCACCTCCGTGTCAGGATGGCCGAGCGGTCTAAGGCGCTGCGTTCAGGTCGCAGTCTCCCCTGGAGGCGTGGGTTCAAATCCCACTTCTGACAGCGTTTGCATGGTTTTTTCACGGTTCCCCTACCTGCTAGTCTTTCACAGCCAAGAACGTTTTTTTTTTTTTTTTTTTTAACACATTTACACAACAGAGCACTGTGGCTCTATAGCTCAGGGGTTAGAGCACTGGTCTTGTAAACCAGGGGTCGTGAGTTCAAATCTCACTAGGGCCTAAGCATTATTTCATGCGCTGTATCTTTCTTTCCTGACAACCTATTTTCTTTCACCAGCTGTCTTATCAAAAACCGCCACTGCCTCTAGGTCAACTCCCCTTACATGAAAGATCACATTACATTCAACCCTGGTCAAGGTTCACAACATTGACCCCACTTTGAGCAAAAAAAAAAAAAAAAACCTTACTGGCTCCAAGAAGACTTAGACCACATTCATAACATTCTCTTCCTAAAAAGAGAGCGGCCGTATTCCGTTCTTCTGGATGGCCAAGAAGCCAAGACTGGTGCTTATGCCACCATTCATGGGTTGGCCTAATAACGGTAGCTATGATTCTAGAGCTGGAGGCTGCCTTACTTCTGCCCTCAAGGGCTAGGTGCCATTCACATGTCTTGATTGAAGGCTTCGTAGAAGACCACAATTCAGCTCTCTCAACCACCCTACTTTCCGGTGGCACAATGCACCTCCGTGTCAGGATGGCCGAGCGGTCTAAGGCGCTGCGTTCAGGTCGCAGTCTCACCTGGAAGCGTGGGTTCAAATCCCACTTCTGACAGCGTTTGCATGGTTTTTTCACGGTTCCCCTACCTGCTAGTCTTTCACAGCCAAGAACGTTTTTTTTTTTTTTTTTTTTAACACATTTACACAACAGAGCACTGTGGCTCTATAGCTCAGGGGTTAGAGCACTGGTCTTGTAAACCAGGGGTCGTGAGTTCAAATCTCGCTAGGGCCTAAGCATTATTTCATGCGCTGTATCTTTCTTTCCTGACAACCTATTTTCTTTCACCAGCTGTCTTATCAAAAACCGCCACTGCCTCTAGGTCAACTCCCCTTACATGAAAGATCACATTACATTCAACCCTGGTCAAGGTTCACAACATTGACCCCACTTTGAGCAAAAAAAAAAAAAAAAAACCTTACTGGCTCCAAGAAGACTTAGACCACATTCATAACATTCTCTTCCTAAAAAGAGAGCGGCCGTATTCCGTTCTTCTGGATGGCCAAGAAGCCAAGACTGGTGCTTATGCCACCATTCATGGGTTGGCCTAATAACGGTAGCTATGATTCTAGAGCTGGAGGCTGCCTTACTTCTGCCCTCAAGGGCTAGGTGCCATTCACATGTCTTGATTGAAGGCTTCGTAGAAGACCACAATTCAGCTCTCTCAACCACCCTACTTTCCGGTGGCACAATGCACCTCCGTGTCAGGATGGCCGAGCGGTCTAAGGCGCTGCGTTCAGGTCGCAGTCTCCCCTGGAGGCGTGGGTTCAAATCCCACTTCTGACAGCGTTTGCATGGTTTTTTCACGGTTCCCCTACCTGCTAGTCTTTCACAGCCAAGAACGTTTTTTTTTTTTTTTTTTTTAACACATTTACACAACAGAGCACTGTGGCTCTATAGCTCAGGGGTTAGAGCACTGGTCTTGTAAACCAGGGGTCGTGAGTTCAAATCTCACTAGGGCCTAAGCATTATTTCATGCGCTGTATCTTTCTTTCCTGACAACCTATTTTCTTTCACCAGCTGTCTTATCAAAAACCGCCACTGCCTCTAGGTCAACTCCCCTTACATGAAAGATCACATTACATTCAACCCTGGTCAAGGTTCACAACATTGACCCCACTTTGAGCAAAAAAAAAAAAAAAAAACCTTACTGGCTCCAAGAAGACTTAGACCACATTCATAACATTCTCTTCCTAAAAAGAGAGCGGCCGTATTCCGTTCTTCTGGATGGCCAAGAAGCCAAGACTGGTGCTTATGCCACCATTCATGGGTTGGCCTAATAACGGTAGCTATGATTCTAGAGCTGGAGGCTGCCTTACTTCTGCCCTCAAGGGCTAGGTGCCATTCACATGTCTTGATTGAAGGCTTCGTAGAAGACCACAATTCAGCTCTCTCAACCACCCTACTTTCCGGTGGCACAATGCACCTCCGTGTCAGGATGGCCGAGCGGTCTAAGGCGCTGCGTTCAGGTCGCAGTCTCCCCTGGAGGCGTGGGTTCAAATCCCACTTCTGACAGCGTTTGCATGGTTTTTTCACGGTTCCCCTACCTGCTAGTCTTTCACAGCCAAGAACGTTTTTTTTTTTTTTTTTTTTAACACATTTACACAACAGAGCACTGTGGCTCTATAGCTCAGGGGTTAGAGCACTGGTCTTGTAAACCAGGGGTCGTGAGTTCAAATCTCACTAGGGCCTAAGCATTATTTCATGCGCTGTATCTTTCTTTCCTGACAACCTATTTTCTTTCACCAGCTGTCTTATCAAAAACCGCCACTGCCTCTAGGTCAACTCCCCTTACATGAAAGATCACATTACATTCAACCCTGGTCAAGGTTCACAACATTGACCCCACTTTGAGCAAAAAAAAAAAAAAAAACCTTACTGGCTCCAAGAAGACTTAGACCACATTCATAACATTCTCTTCCTAAAAAGAGAGCGGCCGTATTCCGTTCTTCTGGATGGCCAAGAAGCCAAGACTGGTGCTTATGCCACCATTCATGGGTTGGCCTAATAACGGTAGCTATGATTCTAGAGCTGGAGGCTGCCTTACTTCTGCCCTCAAGGGCTAGGTGCCATTCACATGTCTTGATTGAAGGCTTCGTAGAAGACCACAATTCAGCTCTCTCAACCACCCTACTTTCCGGTGGCACAATGCACCTCCATGTCAGGATGGCCGAGCGGTCTAAGGCGCTGCGTTCAGGTCGCAGTCTCCCCTGGAGGCGTGGGTTCAAATCCCACTTCTGACAGCGTTTGCATGGTTTTTTCACGGTTCCCCTACCTGCTAGTCTTTCACAGCCAAGAACGTTTTTTTTTTTTTTTTTTTTTAACACATTTACACAACAGAGCACTGTGGCTCTATAGCTCAGGGGTTAGAGCACTGGTCTTGTAAACCAGGGGTCGTGAGTTCAAATCTCACTAGGGCCTAAGCATTATTTCATGCGCTGTATCTTTCTTTCCTGACAACCTATTTTCTTTCACCAGCTGTCTTATCAAAAACCGCCACTGCCTCTAGGTCAACTCCCCTTACATGAAAGATCACATTACATTCAACCCTGGTCAAGGTTCACAACATTGACCCCACTTTGAGCAAAAAAAAAAAAAAAAACCTTACTGGCTCCAAGAAGACTTAGACCACATTCATAACATTCTCTTCCTAAAAAGAGAGCGGCCGTATTCCGTTCTTCTGGATGGCCAAGAAGCCAAGACTGGTGCTTATGCCACCATTCATGGGTTGGCCTAATAACGGTAGCTATGATTCTAGAGCTGGAGGCTGCCTTACTTCTGCCCTCAAGGGCTAGGTGCCATTCACATGTCTTGATTGAAGGCTTCGTAGAAGACCACAATTCAGCTCTCTCAACCACCCTACTTTCCGGTGGCACAATGCACCTCCGTGTCAGGATGGCCGAGCGGTCTAAGGCGCTGCGTTCAGGTCGCAGTCTCCCCTGGAGGCGTGGGTTCAAATCCCACTTCTGACAGCGTTTGCATGGTTTTTTCACGGTTCCCCTACCTGCTAGTCTTTCACAGCCAAGAACGTTTTTTTTTTTTTTTTTTTTAACACATTTACACAACAGAGCACTGTGGCTCTATAGCTCAGGGGTTAGAGCACTGGTCTTGTAAACCAGGGGTCGTGAGTTCAAATCTCACTAGGGCCTAAGCATTATTTCATGCGCTGTATCTTTCTTTCCTGACAACCTATTTTCTTTCACCAGCTGTCTTATCAAAAACCGCCACTGCCTCTAGGTCAACTCCCCTTACATGAAAGATCACATTACATTCAACCCTGGTCAAGGTTCACAACATTGACCCCACTTTGAGCAAAAAAAAAAAAAAAAACCTTACTGGCTCCAAGAAGACTTAGACCACATTCATAACATTCTCTTCCTAAAAAGAGAGCGGCCGTATTCCGTTCTTCTGGATGGCCAAGAAGCCAAGACTGGTGCTTATGCCACCATTCATGGGTTGGCCTAATAACGGTAGCTATGATTCTAGAGCTGGAGGCTGCCTTACTTCTGCCCTCAAGGGCTAGGTGCCATTCACATGTCTTGATTGAAGGCTTCGTAGAAGACCACAATTCAGCTCTCTCAACCACCCTACTTTCCGGTGGCACAATGCACCTCCGTGTCAGGATGGCCGAGCGGTCTAAGGCGCTGCGTTCAGGTCGCAGTCTCCCCTGGAGGCGTGGGTTCAAATCCCACTTCTGACAGCGTTTGCATGGTTTTTTCACGGTTCCCCTACCTGCTAGTCTTTCACAGCCAAGAACGTTTTTTTTTTTTTTTTTTTTAACACATTTACACAACAGAACACTGTGGCTCTATAGCTCAGGGGTTAGAGCACTGGTCTTGTAAACCAGGGGTCGTGAGTTCAAATCTCGCTAGGGCCTAAGCATTATTTCATGCGCTGTATCTTTCTTTCCTGACAACCTATTTTCTTTCACCAGCTGTCTTATCAAAAACCGCCACTGCCTCTAGGTCAACTCCCCTTACATGAAAGATCACATTACATTCAACCCTGGTCAAGGTTCACAACATTGACCCCACTTTGAGCAAAAAAAAAAAAAAAAAACCTTACTGGCTCCAAGAAGACTTAGACCACATTCATAACATTCTCTTCCTAAAAAGAGAGCGGCCGTATTCCGTTCTTCTGGATGGCCAAGAAGCCAAGACTGGTGCTTATGCCACCATTCATGGGTTGGCCTAATAACGGTAGCTATGATTCTAGAGCTGGAGGCTGCCTTACTTCTGCCCTCAAGGGCTAGGTGCCATTCACATGTCTTGATTGAAGGCTTCGTAGAAGACCACAATTCAGCTCTCTCAACCACCCTACTTTCCGGTGGCACAATGCACCTCCGTGTCAGGATGGCCGAGCGGTCTAAGGCGCTGCGTTCAGGTCGCAGTCTCCCCTGGAGGCGTGGGTTCAAATCCCACTTCTGACAGCGTTTGCATGGTTTTTTCACGGTTCCCCTACCTGCTAGTCTTTCACAGCCAAGAACGTTTTTTTTTTTTTTTTTTTAACACATTTACACAACAGAGCACTGTGGCTCTATAGCTCAGGGGTTAGAGCACTGGTCTTGTAAACCAGGGGTCGTGAGTTCAAATCTCACTAGGGCCTAAGCATTATTTCATGCGCTGTATCTTTCTTTCCTGACAACCTATTTTCTTTCACCAGCTGTCTTATCAAAAACCGCCACTGCCTCTAGGTCAACTCCCCTTACATGA
The DNA here is from genome assembly GCF_040937935.1 of Hyperolius riggenbachi. Lineage (NCBI taxonomy): Eukaryota > Metazoa > Chordata > Amphibia > Anura > Hyperoliidae > Hyperolius > Hyperolius riggenbachi. The sequence continues at coordinate 413,453,367 of NC_090646.1, read as the reverse complement.
AAGATCACATTACATTCAACCCTGGTCAAGGTTCACAACATTGACCCCACTTTGAGCAAAAAAAAAAAAAAAAACCTTACTGGCTCCAAGAAGACTTAGACCACATTCATAACATTCTCTTCCTAAAAAGAGAGCGGCCGTATTCCGTTCTTCTGGATGGCCAAGAAGCCAAGACTGGTGCTTATGCCACCATTCATGGGTTGGCCTAATAACGGTAGCTATGATTCTAGAGCTGGAGGCTGCCTTACTTCTGCCCTCAAGGGCTAGGTGCCATTCACATGTCTTGATTGAAGGCTTCGTAGAAGACCACAATTCAGCTCTCTCAACCACCCTACTTTCTGGTGGCACAATGCACCTCCGTGTCAGGATGGCCGAGCGGTCTAAGGCGCTGCGTTCAGGTCGCAGTCTCCCCTGGAGGCGTGGGTTCAAATCCCACTTCTGACAGCGTTTGCATGGTTTTTTCACGGTTCCCCTACCTGCTAGTCTTTCACAGCCAAGAACGTTTTTTTTTTTTTTTTTTTTAACACATTTACACAACAGAGCACTGTGGCTCTATAGCTCAGGGGTTAGAGCACTGGTCTTGTAAACCAGGGGTCGTGAGTTCAAATCTCACTAGGGCCTAAGCATTACTTCATGCGCTGTATCTTTCTTTCCTGACAACCTATTTTCTTTCACCAGCTGTCTTATCAAAAACCGCCACTGCCTCTAGGTCAACTCCCCTTACATGAAAGATCACATTACATTCAACCCTGGTCAAGGTTCACAACATTGACCCCACTTTGAGCAAAAAAAAAAAAAAAAACCTTACTGGCTCCAAGAAGACTTAGACCACATTCATAACATTCTCTTCCTAAAAAGAGAGCGGCCGTATTCCGTTCTTCTGGATGGCCAAGAAGCCAAGACTGGTGCTTATGCCACCATTCATGGGTTGGCCTAATAACGGTAGCTATGATTCTAGAGCTGGAGGCTGCCTTACTTCTGCCCTCAAGGGCTAGGTGCCATTCACATGTCTTGATTGAAGGCTTCGTAGAAGACCACAATTCAGCTCTCTCAACCACCCTACTTTCCGGTGGCACAATGCACCTCCGTGTCAGGATGGCCGAGCGGTCTAAGGCGCTGCGTTCAGGTCGCAGTCTCCCCTGGAGGCGTGGGTTCAAATCCCACTTCTGACAGCGTTTGCATGGTTTTTTCACGGTTCCCCTACCTGCTAGTCTTTCACAGCCAAGAACGTTTTTTTTTTTTTTTTTTTTAACACATTTACACAACAGAGCACTGTGGCTCTATAGCTCAGGGGTTAGAGCACTGGTCTTGTAAACCAGGGGTCGTGAGTTCAAATCTCACTAGGGCCTAAGCATTATTTCATGCGCTGTATCTTTCTTTCCTGACAACCTATTTTCTTTCACCAGCTGTCTTATCAAAAACCGCCACTGCCTCTAGGTCAACTCCCCTTACATGAAAGATCACATTACATTCAACCCTGGTCAAGGTTCACAACATTGACCCCACTTTGAGCAAAAAAAAAAAAAAAAACCTTACTGGCTCCAAGAAGACTTAGACCACATTCATAACATTCTCTTCCTAAAAAGAGAGCGGCCGTATTCCGTTCTTCTGGATGGCCAAGAAGCCAAGACTGGTGCTTATGCCACCATTCATGGGTTGGCCTAATAACGGTAGCTATGATTCTAGAGCTGGAGGCTGCCTTACTTCTGCCCTCAAGGGCTAGGTGCCATTCACATGTCTTGATTGAAGGCTTCGTAGAAGACCACAATTCAGCTCTCTCAACCACCCTACTTTCCGGTGGCACAATGCACCTCCGTGTCAGGATGGCCGAGCGGTCTAAGGCGCTGCGTTCAGGTCGCAGTCTCCCCTGGAGGCGTGGGTTCAAATCCCACTTCTGACAGCGTTTGCATGGTTTTTTCACGGTTCCCCTACCTGCTAGTCTTTCACAGCCAAGAACGTTTTTTTTTTTTTTTTTTTTTAACACATTTACACAACAGAGCACTGTGGCTCTATAGCTCAGGGGTTAGAGCACTGGTCTTGTAAACCAGGGGTCGTGAGTTCAAATCTCACTAGGGCCTAAGCATTATTTCATGCGCTGTATCTTTCTTTCCTGACAACCTATTTTCTTTCACCAGCTGTCTTATCAAAAACCGCCACTGCCTCTAGGTCAACTCCCCTTACATGAAAGATCACATTACATTCAACCCTGGTCAAGGTTCACAACATTGACCCCACTTTGAGCAAAAAAAACAAAAAAAACCTTACTGGCTCCAAGAAGACTTAGACCACATTCATAACATTCTCTTCCTAAAAAGAGAGCGGCCGTATTCCGTTCTTCTGGATGGCCAAGAAGCCAAGACTGGTGCTTATGCCACCATTCATGGGTTGGCCTAATAACGGTAGCTATGATTCTAGAGCTGGAGGCTGCCTTACTTCTGCCCTCAAGGGCTAGGTGCCATTCACATGTCTTGATTGAAGGCTTCGTAGAAGACCACAATTCAGCTCTCTCAACCACCCTACTTTCCGGTGGCACAATGCACCTCCGTGTCAGGATGGCCGAGCGGTCTAAGGCGCTGCGATCAGGTCGCAGTCTCCCCTGGAGGCGTGGGTTCAAATCCCACTTCTGACAGCGTTTGCATGGTTTTTTCACGGTTCCCCTACCTGCTAGTCTTTCACAGCCAAGAACGTTTTTTTTTTTTTTTTTTTTAACACATTTACACAACAGAGCACTGTGGCTCTATAGCTCAGGGGTTAGAGCACTGGTCTTGTAAACCAGGGGTCGTGAGTTCAAATCTCACTAGGGCCTAAGCATTATTTCATGCGCTGTATCTTTCTTTCCTGACAACCTATTTTCTTTCACCAGCTGTCTTATCAAAAACCGCCACTGCCTCTAGGTCAACTCCCCTTACATGAAAGATCACATTACATTCAACCCTGGTCAAGGTTCACAACATTGACCCCACTTTGAGCAAAAAAAAAAAAAAAAACCTTACTGGCTCCAAGAAGACTTAGACCACATTCATAACATTCTCTTCCTAAAAAGAGAGCGGCCGTATTCCGTTCTTCTGGATGGCCAAGAAGCCAAGACTGGTGCTTATGCCACCATTCATGGGTTGGCCTAATAACGGTAGCTATGATTCTAGAGCTGGAGGCTGCCTTACTTCTGCCCTCAAGGGCTAGGTGCCATTCACATGTCTTGATTGAAGGCTTCGTAGAAGACCACAATTCAGCTCTCTCAACCACCCTACTTTCCGGTGGCACAATGCACCTCCGTGTCAGGATGGCCGAGCGGTCTAAGGCGCTGCGTTCAGGTCGCAGTCTCCCCTGGAGGCGTGGGTTCAAATCCCACTTCTGACAGCGTTTGCATGGTTTTTTCACGGTTCCCCTACCTGCTAGTCTTTCACAGCCAAGAACGTTTTTTTTTTTTTTTTTTTTAACACATTTACACAACAGAGCACTGTGGCTCTATAGCTCAGGGGTTAGAGCACTGGTCTTGTAAACCAGGGGTCGTGAGTTCAAATCTCACTAGGGCCTAAGCATTATTTCATGCGCTGTATCTTTCTTTCCTGACAACCTATTTTCTTTCACCAGCTGTCTTATCAAAAACCGCCACTGCCTCTAGGTCAACTCCCCTTACATGAAAGATCACATTACATTCAACCCTGGTCAAGGTTCACAACATTGACCCCACTTTGAGCAAAAAAAAAAAAAAAAACCTTACTGGCTCCAAGAAGACTTAGACCACATTCATAACATTCTCTTCCTAAAAAGAGAGCGGCCGTATTCCGTTCTTCTGGATGGCCAAGAAGCCAAGACTGGTGCTTATGCCACCATTCATGGGTTGGCCTAATAACGGTAGCTATGATTCTAGAGCTGGAGGCTGCCTTACTTCTGCCCTCAAGGGCTAGGTGCCATTCACATGTCTTGATTGAAGGCTTCGTAGAAGACCACAATTCAGCTCTCTCAACCACCCTACTTTCCGGTGGCACAATGCACCTCCGTGTCAGGATGGCCGAGCGGTCTAAGGCGCTGCGTTCAGGTCGCAGTCTCCCCTGGAGGCGTGGGTTCAAATCCCACTTCTGACAGCGTTTGCATGGTTTTTTCACGGTTCCCCTACCTGCTAGTCTTTCACAGCCAAGAACGTTTTTTTTTTTTTTTTTTTTAACACATTTACACAACAGAGCACTGTGGCTCTATAGCTCAGGGGTTAGAGCACTGGTCTTGTAAACCAGGGGTCGTGAGTTCAAATCTCACTAGGGCCTAAGCATTATTTCATGCGCTGTATCTTTCTTTCCTGACAACCTATTTTCTTTCACCAGCTGTCTTATCAAAAACCGCCACTGCCTCTAGGTCAACTCCCCTTACATGAAAGATCACATTACATTCAACCCTGGTCAAGGTTCACAACATTGACCCCACTTTGAGCAAAAAAAAAAAAAAAAACCTTACTGGCTCCAAGAAGACTTAGACCACATTCATAACATTCTCTTCCTAAAAAGAGAGCGGCCGTATTCCGTTCTTCTGGATGGCCAAGAAGCCAAGACTGGTGCTTATGCCACCATTCATGGGTTGGCCTAATAACGGTAGCTATGATTCTAGAGCTGGAGGCTGCCTTACTTCTGCCCTCAAGGGCTAGGTGCCATTCACATGTCTTGATTGAAGGCTTCGTAGAAGACCACAATTCAGCTCTCTCAACCACCCTACTTTCCGGTGGCACAATGCACCTCCGTGTCAGGATGGCCGAGCGGTCTAAGGCGCTGCGTTCAGGTCGCAGTCTCCCCTGGAGGCGTGGGTTCAAATCCCACTTCTGACAGCGTTTGCATGGTTTTTTCACGGTTCCCCTACCTGCTAGTCTTTCACAGCCAAGAACGTTTTTTTTTTTTTTTTTTTTAACACATTTACACAACAGAGCACTGTGGCTCTATAGCTCAGGGGTTAGAGCACTGGTCTTGTAAACCAGGGGTCGTGAGTTCAAATCTCACTAGGGCCTAAGCATTATTTCATGCGCTGTATCTTTCTTTCCTGACAACCTATTTTCTTTCACCAGCTGTCTTATCAAAAACCGCCACTGCCTCTAGGTCAACTCCCCTTACATGAAAGATCACATTACATTCAACCCTGGTCAAGGTTCACAACATTGACCCCACTTTGAGCAAAAAAAAAAAAAAAAACCTTACTGGCTCCAAGAAGACTTAGACCACATTCATAACATTCTCTTCCTAAAAAGAGAGCGGCCGTATTCCGTTCTTCTGGATGGCCAAGAAGCCAAGACTGGTGCTTATGCCACCATTCATGGGTTGGCCTAATAACGGTAGCTATGATTCTAGAGCTGGAGGCTGCCTTACTTCTGCCCTCAAGGGCTAGGTGCCATTCACATGTCTTGATTGAAGGCTTCGTAGAAGACCACAATTCAGCTCTCTCAACCACCCTACTTTCCGGTGGCACAATGCACCTCCGTGTCAGGATGGCCGAGCGGTCTAAGGCGCTGCGTTCAGGTCGCAGTCTCCCCTGGAGGCGTGGGTTCAAATCCCACTTCTGACAGCGTTTGCATGGTTTTTTCACGGTTCCCCTACCTGCTAGTCTTTCACAGCCAAGAACGTTTTTTTTTTTTTTTTTTTTAACACATTTACACAACAGAGCACTGTGGCTCTATAGCTCAGGGGTTAGAGCACTGGTCTTGTAAACCAGGGGTCGTGAGTTCAAATCTCACTAGGGCCTAAGCATTATTTCATGCGCTGTATCTTTCTTTCCTGACAACCTATTTTCTTTCACCAGCTGTCTTATCAAAAACCGCCACTGCCTCTAGGTCAACTCCCCTTACATGAAAGATCACATTACATTCAACCCTGGTCAAGGTTCACAACATTGACCCCACTTTGAGCAAAAAAAAAAAAAAAAACCTTACTGGCTCCAAGAAGACTTAGACCACATTCATAACATTCTCTTCCTAAAAAGAGAGCGGCCGTATTCCGTTCTTCTGGATGGCCAAGAAGCCAAGACTGGTGCTTATGCCACCATTCATGGGTTGGCCTAATAACGGTAGCTATGATTCTAGAGCTGGAGGCTGCCTTACTTCTGCCCTCAAGGGCTAGGTGCCATTCACATGTCTTGATTGAAGGCTTCGTAGAAGACCACAATTCAGCTCTCTCAACCACCCTACTTTCCGGTGGCACAATGCACCTCCGTGTCAGGATGGCCGAGCGGTCTAAGGCGCTGCGTTCAGGTCGCAGTCTCCCCTGGAGGCGTGGGTTCAAATCCCACTTCTGACAGCGTTTGCATGGTTTTTTCACGGTTCCCCTACCTGCTAGTCTTTCACAGCCAAGAACGTTTTTTTTTTTTTTTTTTTTAACACATTTACACAACAGAGCACTGTGGCTCTATAGCTCAGGGGTTAGAGCACTGGTCTTGTAAACCAGGGGTCGTGAGTTCAAATCTCACTAGGGCCTAAGCATTATTTCATGCGCTGTATCTTTCTTTCCTGACAACCTATTTTCTTTCACCAGCTGTCTTATCAAAAACCGCCACTGCCTCTAGGTCAACTCCCCTTACATGAAAGATCACATTACATTCAACCCTGGTCAAGGTTCACAACATTGACCCCACTTTGAGCAAAAAAAAAAAAAAAAACCTTACTGGCTCCAAGAAGACTTAGACCACATTCATAACATTCTCTTCCTAAAAAGAGAGCGGCCGTATTCCGTTCTTCTGGATGGCCAAGAAGCCAAGACTGGTGCTTATGCCACCATTCATGGGTTGGCCTAATAACGGTAGCTATGATTCTAGAGCTGGAGGCTGCCTTACTTCTGCCCTCAAGGGCTAGGTGCCATTCACATGTCTTGATTGAAGGCTTCGTAGAAGACCACAATTCAGCTCTCTCAACCACCCTACTTTCCGGTGGCACAATGCACCTCCGTGTCAGGATGGCCGAGCGGTCTAAGGCGCTGCGTTCAGGTCGCAGTCTCCCCTGGAGGCGTGGGTTCAAATCCCACTTCTGACAGCGTTTGCATGGTTTTTTCACGGTTCCCCTACCTGCTAGTCTTTCACAGCCAAGAACGTTTTTTTTTTTTTTTTTTTTAACACATTTACACAACAGAGCACTGTGGCTCTATAGCTCAGGGGTTAGAGCACTGGTCTTGTAAACCAGGGGTCGTGAGTTCAAATCTCACTAGGGCCTAAGCATTATTTCATGCGCTGTATCTTTCTTTCCTGACAACCTATTTTCTTTCACCAGCTGTCTTATCAAAAACCGCCACTGCCTCTAGGTCAACTCCCCTTACATGAAAGATCACATTACATTCAACCCTGGTCAAGGTTCACAACATTGACCCCACTTTGAGCAAAAAAAAAAAAAAAAAACCTTACTGGCTCCAAGAAGACTTAGACCACATTCATAACATTCTCTTCCTAAAAAGAGAGCGGCCGTATTCCGTTCTTCTGGATGGCCAAGAAGCCAAGACTGGTGCTTATGCCACCATTCATGGGTTGGCCTAATAACGGTAGCTATGATTCTAGAGCTGGAGGCTGCCTTACTTCTGCCCTCAAGGGCTAGGTGCCATTCACATGTCTTGATTGAAGGCTTCGTAGAAGACCACAATTCAGCTCTCTCAACCACCCTACTTTCCGGTGGCACAATGCACCTCCGTGTCAGGATGGCCGAGCGGTCTAAGGCGCTGCGTTCAGGTCGCAGTCTCCCCTGGAGGCGTGGGTTCAAATCCCACTTCTGACAGCGTTTGCATGGTTTTTTCACGGTTCCCCTACCTGCTAGTCTTTCACAGCCAAGAACGTTTTTTTTTTTTTTTTTTTTTAACACATTTACACAACAGAGCACTGTGGCTCTATAGCTCAGGGGTTAGAGCACTGGTCTTGTAAACCAGGGGTCGTGAGTTCAAATCTCACTAGGGCCTAAGCATTATTTCATGCGCTGTATCTTTCTTTCCTGACAACCTATTTTCTTTCACCAGCTGTCTTATCAAAAACCGCCACTGCCTCTAGGTCAACTCCCCTTACATGAAAGATCACATTACATTCAACCCTGGTCAAGGTTCACAACATTGACCCCACTTTGAGCAAAAAAAAAAAAAAAAACCTTACTGGCTCCAAGAAGACTTAGACCACATTCATAACATTCTCTTCCTAAAAAGAGAGCGGCCGTATTCCGTTCTTCTGGATGGCCAAGAAGCCAAGACTGGTGCTTATGCCACCATTCATGGGTTGGCCTAATAACGGTAGCTATGATTCTAGAGCTGGAGGCTGCCTTACTTCTGCCCTCAAGGGCTAGGTGCCATTCACATGTCTTGATTGAAGGCTTCGTAGAAGACCACAATTCAGCTCTCTCAACCACCCTACTTTCCGGTGGCACAATGCACCTCCGTGTCAGGATGGCCGAGCGGTCTAAGGCGCTGCGTTCAGGTCGCAGTCTCCCCTGGAGGCGTGGGTTCAAATCCCACTTCTGACAGCGTTTGCATGGTTTTTTCACGGTTCCCCTACCTGCTAGTCTTTCACAGCCAAGAACGTTTTTTTTTTTTTTTTTTTTTAACACATTTACACAACAGAGCACTGTGGCTCTATAGCTCAGGGGTTAGAGCACTGGTCTTGTAAACCAGGGGTCGTGAGTTCAAATCTCACTAGGGCCTAAGCATTATTTCATGCGCTGTATCTTTCTTTCCTGACAACCTATTTTCTTTCACCAGCTGTCTTATCAAAAACCGCCACTGCCTCTAGGTCAACTCCCCTTACATGAAAGATCACATTACATTCAACCCTGGTCAAGGTTCACAACATTGACCCCACTTTGAGCAAAAAAAAAAAAAAAAACCTTACTGGCTCCAAGAAGACTTAGACCACATTCATAACATTCTCTTCCTAAAAAGAGAGCGGCCGTATTCCGTTCTTCTGGATGGCCAAGAAGCCAAGACTGGTGCTTATGCCACCATTCATGGGTTGGCCTAATAACGGTAGCTATGATTCTAGAGCTGGAGGCTGCCTTACTTCTGCCCTCAAGGGCTAGGTGCCATTCACATGTCTTGATTGAAGGCTTCGTAGAAGACCACAATTCAGCTCTCTCAACCACCCTACTTTCTGGTGGCACAATGCACCTCCGTGTCAGGATGGCCGAGCGGTCTAAGGCGCTGCGTTCAGGTCGCAGTCTCCCCTGGAGGCGTGGGTTCAAATCCCACTTCTGACAGCGTTTGCATGGTTTTTTCACGGTTCCCCTACCTGCTAGTCTTTCACAGCCAAGAACGTTTTTTTTTTTTTTTTTTTTAACACATTTACACAACAGAGCACTGTGGCTCTATAGCTCAGGGGTTAGAGCACTGGTCTTGTAAACCAGGGGTCGTGAGTTCAAATCTCACTAGGGCCTAAGCATTACTTCATGCGCTGTATCTTTCTTTCCTGACAACCTATTTTCTTTCACCAGCTGTCTTATCAAAAACCGCCACTGCCTCTAGGTCAACTCCCCTTACATGAAAGATCACATTACATTCAACCCTGGTCAAGGTTCACAACATTGACCCCACTTTGAGCAAAAAAAAAAAAAAAAACCTTACTGGCTCCAAGAAGACTTAGACCACATTCATAACATTCTCTTCCTAAAAAGAGAGCGGCCGTATTCCGTTCTTCTGGATGGCCAAGAAGCCAAGACTGGTGCTTATGCCACCATTCATGGGTTGGCCTAATAACGGTAGCTATGATTCTAGAGCTGGAGGCTGCCTTACTTCTGCCCTCAAGGGCTAGGTGCCATTCACATGTCTTGATTGAAGGCTTCGTAGAAGACCACAATTCAGCTCTCTCAACCACCCTACTTTCCGGTGGCACAATGCACCTCCGTGTCAGGATGGCCGAGCGGTCTAAGGCGCTGCGTTCAGGTCGCAGTCTCCCCTGGAGGCGTGGGTTCAAATCCCACTTCTGACAGCGTTTGCATGGTTTTTTCACGGTTCCCCTACCTGCTAGTCTTTCACAGCCAAGAACGTTTTTTTTTTTTTTTTTTTTAACACATTTACACAACAGAGCACTGTGGCTCTATAGCTCAGGGGTTAGAGCACTGGTCTTGTAAACCAGGGGTCGTGAGTTCAAATCTCACTAGGGCCTAAGCATTATTTCATGCGCTGTATCTTTCTTTCCTGACAACCTATTTTCTTTCACCAGCTGTCTTATCAAAAACCGCCACTGCCTCTAGGTCAACTCCCCTTACATGAAAGATCACATTACATTCAACCCTGGTCAAGGTTCACAACATTGACCCCACTTTGAGCAAAAAAAAAAAAAAAAACCTTACTGGCTCCAAGAAGACTTAGACCACATTCATAACATTCTCTTCCTAAAAAGAGAGCGGCCGTATTCCGTTCTTCTGGATGGCCAAGAAGCCAAGACTGGTGCTTATGCCACCATTCATGGGTTGGCCTAATAACGGTAGCTATGATTCTAGAGCTGGAGGCTGCCTTACTTCTGCCCTCAAGGGCTAGGTGCCATTCACATGTCTTGATTGAAGGCTTCGTAGAAGACCACAATTCAGCTCTCTCAACCACCCTACTTTCCGGTGGCACAATGCACCTCCGTGTCAGGATGGCCGAGCGGTCTAAGGCGCTGCGATCAGGTCGCAGTCTCCCCTGGAGGCGTGGGTTCAAATCCCACTTCTGACAGCGTTTGCATGGTTTTTTCACGGTTCCCCTACCTGCTAGTCTTTCACAGCCAAGAACGTTTTTTTTTTTTTTTTTTTTAACACATTTACACAACAGAGCACTGTGGCTCTATAGCTCAGGGGTTAGAGCACTGGTCTTGTAAACCAGGGGTCGTGAGTTCAAATCTCACTAGGGCCTAAGCATTATTTCATGCGCTGTATCTTTCTTTCCTGACAACCTATTTTCTTTCACCAGCTGTCTTATCAAAAACCGCCACTGCCTCTAGGTCAACTCCCCTTACATGAAACATCACATTACATTCAACCCTGGTCAAGGTTCACAACATTGACCCCACTTTGAGCAAAAAAAAAAAAAAAAACCTTACTGGCTCCAAGAAGACTTAGACCACATTCATAACATTCTCTTCCTAAAAAGAGAGCGGCCGTATTCCGTTCTTCTGGATGGCCAAGAAGCCAAGACTGGTGCTTATGCCACCATTCATGGGTTGGCCTAATAACGGTAGCTATGATTCTAGAGCTGGAGGCTGCCTTACTTCTGCCCTCAAGGGCTAGGTGCCATTCACATGTCTTGATTGAAGGCTTCGTAGAAGACCACAATTCAGCTCTCTCAACCACCCTACTTTCCGGTGGCACAATGCACCTCCGTGTCAGGATGGCCGAGCGGTCTAAGGCGCTGCGTTCAGGTCGCAGTCTCCCCTGGAGGCGTGGGTTCAAATCCCACTTCTGACAGCGTTTGCATGGTTTTTTCACGGTTCCCCTACCTGCTAGTCTTTCACAGCCAAGAACGTTTTTTTTTTTTTTTTTTTTAACACATTTACACAACAGAGCACTGTGGCTCTATAGCTCAGGGGTTAGATCACTGGTCTTGTAAACCAGGGGTCGTGAGTTCAAATCTCACTAGGGCCTAAGCATTATTTCATGCGCTGTATCTTTCTTTCCTGACAACCTATTTTCTTTCACCAGCTGTCTTATCAAAAACCGCCACTGCCTCTAGGTCAACTCCCCTTACATGAAAGATCACATTACATTCAACCCTGGTCAAGGTTCACAACATTGACCCCACTTTGAGCAAAAAAAAAAAAAAAAAACCTTACTGGCTCCAAGAAGACTTAGACCACATTCATAACATTCTCTTCCTAAAAAGAGAGCGGCCGTATTCCGTTCTTCTGGATGGCCAAGAAGCCAAGACTGGTGCTTATGCCACCATTCATGGGTTGGCCTAATAACGGTAGCTATGATTCTAGAGCTGGAGGCTGCCTTACTTCTGCCCTCAAGGGCTAGGTGCCATTCACATGTCTTGATTGAAGGCTTCGTAGAAGACCACAATTCAGCTCTCTCAACCACCCTACTTTCCGGTGGCACAATGCACCTCCGTGTCAGGATGGCCGAGCGGTCTAAGGCGCTGCGTTCAGGTCGCAGTCTCCCCTGGAGGCGTGGGTTCAAATCCCACTTCTGACAGCGTTTGCATGGTTTTTTCACGGTTCCCCTACCTGCTAGTCTTTCACAGCCAAGAACGTTTTTTTTTTTTTTTTTTTTAACACATTTACACAACAGAGCACTGTGGCTCTATAGCTCAGGGGTTAGAGCACTGGTCTTGTAAACCAGGGGTCGTGAGTTCAAATCTCACTAGGGCCTAAGCATTATTTCATGCGCTGTATCTTTCTTTCCTGACAACCTATTTTCTTTCACCAGCTGTCTTATCAAAAACCGCCACTGCCTCTAGGTCAACTCCCCTTACATGAAAGATCACATTACATTCAACCCTGGTCAAGGTTCACAACATTGACCCCACTTTGAGCAAAAAAAAAAAAAAAAACCTTACTGGCTCCAAGAAGACTTAGACCACATTCATAACATTCTCTTCCTAAAAAGAGAGCGGCCGTATTCCGTTCTTCTGGATGGCCAAGAAGCCAAGACTGGTGCTTATGCCACCATTCATGGGTTGGCCTAATAACGGTAGCTATGATTCTAGAGCTGGAGGCTGCCTTACTTCTGCCCTCAAGGGCTAGGTGCCATTCACATGTCTTGATTGAAGGCTTCGTAGAAGACCACAATTCAGCTCTCTCAACCACCCTACTTTCCGGTGGCACAATGCACCTCCGTGTCAGGATGGCCGAGCGGTCTAAGGCGCTGCGTTCAGGTCGCAGTCTCCCCTGGAGGCGTGGGTTCAAATCCCACTTCTGACAGCGTTTGCATGGTTTTTTCACGGTTCCCCTACCTGCTAGTCTTTCACAGCCAAGAACGTTTTTTTTTTTTTTTTTTTTAACACATTTACACAACAGAGCACTGTGGCTCTATAGCTCAGGGGTTAGAGCACTGGTCTTGTAAACCAGGGGTCGTGAGTTCAAATCTCACTAGGGCCTAAGCATTATTTCATGCGCTGTATCTTTCTTTCCTGACAACCTATTTTCTTTCACCAGCTGTCTTATCAAAAACCGCCACTGCCTCTAGGTCAACTCCCCTTACATGAAAGATCACATTACATTCAACCCTGGTCAAGGTTCACAACATTGACCCCACTTTGAGCAAAAAAAAAAAAAAAAACCTTACTGGCTCCAAGAAGACTTAGACCACATTCATAACATTCTCTTCCTAAAAAGAGAGCGGCCGTATTCCGTTCTTCTGGATGGCCAAGAAGCCAAGACTGGTGCTTATGCCACCATTCATGGGTTGGCCTAATAACGGTAGCTATGATTCTAGAGCTGGAGGCTGCCTTACTTCTGCCCTCAAGGGCTAGGTGCCATTCACATGTCTTGATTGAAGGCTTCGTAGAAGACCACAATTCAGCTCTCTCAACCACCCTACTTTCCGGTGGCACAATGCACCTCCGTGTCAGGATGGCCGAGCGGTCTAAGGCGCTGCGTTCAGGTCGCAGTCTCCCCTGGAGGCGTGGGTTCAAATCCCACTTCTGACAGCGTTTGCATGGTTTTTTCACGGTTCCCCTACCTGCTAGTCTTTCACAGCCAAGAACGTTTTTTTTTTTTTTTTTTTTAACACATTTACACAACAGAGCACTGTGGCTCTATAGCTCAGGGGTTAGAGCACTGGTCTTGTAAACCAGGGGTCGTGAGTTCAAATCTCACTAGGGCCTAAGCATTATTTCATGCGCTGTATCTTTCTTTCCTGACAACCTATTTTCTTTCACCAGCTGTCTTATCAAAAACCGCCACTGCCTCTAGGTCAACTCCCCTTACATGAAAGATCACATTACATTCAACCCTGGTCAAGGTTCACAACATTGACCCCACTTTGAGCAAAAAAAAAAAAAAAAACCTTACTGGCTCCAAGAAGACTTAGACCACATTCATAACATTCTCTTCCTAAAAAGAGAGCGGCCGTATTCCGTTCTTCTGGATGGCCAAGAAGCCAAGACTGGTGCTTATGCCACCATTCATGGGTTGGCCTAATAACGGTAGCTATGATTCTAGAGCTGGAGGCTGCCTTACTTCTGCCCTCAAGGGCTAGGTGCCATTCACATGTCTTGATTGAAGGCTTCGTAGAAGACCACAATTCAGCTCTCTCAACCACCCTACTTTCCGGTGGCACAATGCACCTCCGTGTCAGGATGGCCGAGCGGTCTAAGGCGCTGCGTTCAGGTCGCAGTCTCCCCTGGAGGCGTGGGTTCAAATCCCACTTCTGACAGCGTTTGCATGGTTTTTTCACGGTTCCCCTACCTGCTAGTCTTTCACAGCCAAGAACGTTTTTTTTTTTTTTTTTTTTAACACATTTACACAACAGAGCACTGTGGCTCTATAGCTCAGGGGTTAGAGCACTGGTCTTGTAAACCAGGGGTCGTGAGTTCAAATCTCACTAGGGCCTAAGCATTATTTCATGCGCTGTATCTTTCTTTCCTGACAACCTATTTTCTTTCACCAGCTGTCTTATCAAAAACCGCCACTGCCTCTAGGTCAACTCCCCTTACATGAAAGATCACATTACATTCAACCCTGGTCAAGGTTCACAACATTGACCCCACTTTGAGCAAAAAAAAAAAAAAAAACCTTACTGGCTCCAAGAAGACTTAGACCACATTCATAACATTCTCTTCCTAAAAAGAGAGCGGCCGTATTCCGTTCTTCTGGATGGCCAAGAAGCCAAGACTGGTGCTTATGCCACCATTCATGGGTTGGCCTAATAACGGTAGCTATGATTCTAGAGCTGGAGGCTGCCTTACTTCTGCCCTCAAGGGCTAGGTGCCATTCACATGTCTTGATTGAAGGCTTCGTAGAAGACCACAATTCAGCTCTCTCAACCACCCTACTTTCCGGTGGCACAATGCACCTCCGTGTCAGGATGGCCGAGCGGTCTAAGGCGCTGCGTTCAGGTCGCAGTCTCCCCTGGAGGCGTGGGTTCAAATCCCACTTCTGACAGCGTTTGCATGGTTTTTTCACGGTTCCCCTACCTGCTAGTCTTTCACAGCCAAGAACGTTTTTTTTTTTTTTTTTTTTAACACATTTACACAACAGAGCACTGTGGCTCTATAGCTCAGGGGTTAGAGCACTGGTCTTGTAAACCAGGGGTCGTGAGTTCAAATCTCACTAGGGCCTAAGCATTATTTCATGCGCTGTATCTTTCTTTCCTGACAACCTATTTTCTTTCACCAGCTGTCTTATCAAAAACCGCCACTGCCTCTAGGTCAACTCCCCTTACATGAAAGATCACATTACATTCAACCCTGGTCAAGGTTCACAACATTGACCCCACTTTGAGCAAAAAAAAAAAAAAAAACCTTACTGGCTCCAAGAAGACTTAGACCACATTCATAACATTCTCTTCCTAAAAAGAGAGCGGCCGTATTCCGTTCTTCTGGATGGCCAAGAAGCCAAGACTGGTGCTTATGCCACCATTCATGGGTTGGCCTAATAACGGTAGCTATGATTCTAGAGCTGGAGGCTGCCTTACTTCTGCCCTCAAGGGCTAGGTGCCATTCACATGTCTTGATTGAAGGCTTCGTAGAAGACCACAATTCAGCTCTCTCAACCACCCTACTTTCCGGTGGCACAATGCACCTCCGTGTCAGGATGGCCGAGCGGTCTAAGGCGCTGCGTTCAGGTCGCAGTCTCCCCTGGAGGCGTGGGTTCAAATCCCACTTCTGACAGCGTTTGCATGGTTTTTTCACGGTTCCCCTACCTGCTAGTCTTTCACAGCCAAGAACGTTTTTTTTTTTTTTTTTTTTAACACATTTACACAACAGAGCACTGTGGCTCTATAGCTCAGGGGTTAGAGCACTGGTCTTGTAAACCAGGGGTCGTGAGTTCAAATCTCACTAGGGCCTAAGCATTATTTCATGCGCTGTATCTTTCTTTCCTGACAACCTATTTTCTTTCACCAGCTGTCTTATCAAAAACCGCCACTGCCTCTAGGTCAACTCCCCTTACATGAAAGATCACATTACATTCAACCCTGGTCAAGGTTCACAACATTGACCCCACTTTGAGCAAAAAAAAAAAAAAAAACCTTACTGGCTCCAAGAAGACTTAGACCACATTCATAACATTCTCTTCCTAAAAAGAGAGCGGCCGTATTCCGTTCTTCTGGATGGCCAAGAAGCCAAGACTGGTGCTTATGCCACCATTCATGGGTTGGCCTAATAACGGTAGCTATGATTCTAGAGCTGGAGGCTGCCTTACTTCTGCCCTCAAGGGCTAGGTGCCATTCACATGTCTTGATTGAAGGCTTCGTAGAAGACCACAATTCAGCTCTCTCAACCACCCTACTTTCCGGTGGCACAATGCACCTCCGTGTCAGGATGGCCGAGCGGTCTAAGGCGCTGCGTTCAGGTCGCAGTCTCCCCTGGAGGCGTGGGTTCAAATCCCACTTCTGACAGCGTTTGCATGGTTTTTTCACGGTTCCCCTACCTGCTAGTCTTTCACAGCCAAGAACGTTTTTTTTTTTTTTTTTTTTTAACACATTTACACAACAGAGCACTGTGGCTCTATAGCTCAGGGGTTAGAGCACTGGTCTTGTAAACCAGGGGTCGTGAGTTCAAATCTCACTAGGGCCTAAGCATTATTTCATGCGCTGTATCTTTCTTTCCTGACAACCTATTTTCTTTCACCAGCTGTCTTATCAAAAACCGCCACTGCCTCTAGGTCAACTCCCCTTACATGAAAGATCACATTACATTCAACCCTGGTCAAGGTTCACAACATTGACCCCACTTTGAGCAAAAAAAAAAAAAAAAAACCTTACTGGCTCCAAGAAGACTTAGACCACATTCATAACATTCTCTTCCTAAAAAGAGAGCGGCCGTATTCCGTTCTTCTGGATGGCCAAGAAGCCAAGACTGGTGCTTATGCCACCATTCATGGGTTGGCCTAATAACGGTAGCTATGATTCTAGAGCTGGAGGCTGCCTTACTTCTGCCCTCAAGGGCTAGGTGCCATTCACATGTCTTGATTGAAGGCTTCGTAGAAGACCACAATTCAGCTCTCTCAACCACCCTACTTTCCGGTGGCACAATGCACCTCCGTGTCAGGATGGCCGAGCGGTCTAAGGCGCTGCGTTCAGGTCGCAGTCTCCCCTGGAGGCGTGGGTTCAAATCCCACTTCTGACAGCGTTTGCATGGTTTTTTCACGGTTCCCCTACCTGCTAGTCTTTCACAGCCAAGAACGTTTTTTTTTTTTTTTTTTTTTAACACATTTACACAACAGAGCACTGTGGCTCTATAGCTCAGGGGTTAGAGCACTGGTCTTGTAAACCAGGGGTCGTGAGTTCAAATCTCACTAGGGCCTAAGCATTATTTCATGCGCTGTATCTTTCTTTCCTGACAACCTATTTTCTTTCACCAGCTGTCTTATCAAAAACCGCCACTGCCTCTAGGTCAACTCCCCTTACATGAAAGATCACATTACATTCAACCCTGGTCAAGGTTCACAACATTGACCCCACTTTGAGCAAAAAAAAAAAAAAAAAACCTTACTGGCTCCAAGAAGACTTAGACCACATTCATAACATTCTCTTCCTAAAAAGAGAGCGGCCGTATTCCGTTCTTCTGGATGGCCAAGAAGCCAAGACTGGTGCTTATGCCACCATTCATGGGTTGGCCTAATAACGGTAGCTATGATTCTAGAGCTGGAGGCTGCCTTACTTCTGCCCTCAAGGGCTAGGTGCCATTCACATGTCTTGATTGAAGGCTTCGTAGAAGACCACAATTCAGCTCTCTCAACCACCCTACTTTCCGGTGGCACAATGCACCTCCGTGTCAGGATGGCCGAGCGGTCTAAGGCGCTGCGTTCAGGTCGCAGTCTCCCCTGGAGGCGTGGGTTCAAATCCCACTTCTGACAGCGTTTGCATGGTTTTTTCACGGTTCCCCTACCTGCTAGTCTTTCACAGCCAAGAACGTTTTTTTTTTTTTTTTTTAACACATTTACACAACAGAGCACTGTGGCTCTATAGCTCAGGGGTTAGAGCACTGGTCTTGTAAACCAGGGGTTGTGAGTTCAAATCTCACTAGGGCCTAAGCATTATTTCATGCGCTGTATCTTTCTTTCCTGACAACCTATTTTCTTTCACCAGCTGTCTTATCAAAAACCGCCACTGCCTCTAGGTCAACTCCCCTTACATGAAAGATCACATTACATTCAACCCTGGTCAAGGTTCACAACATTGACCCCACTTTGAGCAAAAAAAAAAAAAAAAACCTTACTGGCTCCAAGAAGACTTAGACCACATTCATAACATTCTCTTCCTAAAAAGAGAGCGGCCGTATTCCGTTCTTCTGGATGGCCAAGAAGCCAAGACTGGTGCTTATGCCACCATTCATGGGTTGGCCTAATAACGGTAGCTATGATTCTAGAGCTGGAGGCTGCCTTACTTCTGCCCTCAAGGGCTAGGTGCCATTCACATGTCTTGATTGAAGGCTTCGTAGAAGACCACAATTCAGCTCTCTCAACCACCCTACTTTCCGGTGGCACAATGCACCTCCGTGTCAGGATGGCCGAGCGGTCTAAGGCGCTGCGTTCAGGTCGCAGTCTCCCCTGGAGGCGTGGGTTCAAATCCCACTTCTGACAGCGTTTGCATGGTTTTTTCACGGTTCCCCTACCTGCTAGTCTTTCACAGCCAAGAACGTTTTTTTTTTTTTTTTTTTAACACATTTACACAACAGAGCACTGTGGCTCTATAGCTCAGGGGTTAGAGCACTGGTCTTGTAAACCAGGGGTCGTGAGTTCAAATCTCACTAGGGCCTAAGCATTATTTCATGCGCTGTATCTTTCTTTCCTGACAACCTATTTTCTTTCACCAGCTGTCTTATCAAAAACCGCCACTGCCTCTAGGTCAACTCCCCTTACATGAAAGATCACATTACATTCAACCCTGGTCAAGGTTCACAACATTGACCCCACTTTGAGCAAAAAAAAAAAAAAAAACCTTACTGGCTCCAAGAAGACTTAGACCACATTCATAACATTCTCTTCCTAAAAAGAGAGCGGCCGTATTCCGTTCTTCTGGATGGCCAAGAAGCCAAGACTGGTGCTTATGCCACCATTCATGGGTTGGCCTAATAACGGTAGCTATGATTCTAGAGCTGGAGGCTGCCTTACTTCTGCCCTCAAGGGCTAGGTGCCATTCACATGTCTTGATTGAAGGCTTCGTAGAAGACCACAATTCAGCTCTCTCAACCACCCTACTTTCCGGTGGCACAATGCACCTCCGTGTCAGGATGGCCGAGCGGTCTAAGGCGCTGCGTTCAGGTCGCAGTCTCCCCTGGAGGCGTGGGTTCAAATCCCACTTCTGACAGCGTTTGCATGGTTTTTTCACGGTTCCCCTACCTGCTAGTCTTTCACAGCCAAGAACGTTTTTTTTTTTTTTTTTTTTAACACATTTACACAACAGAGCACTGTGGCTCTATAGCTCAGGGGTTAGAGCACTGGTCTTGTAAACCAGGGGTCGTGAGTTCAAATCTCACTAGGGCCTAAGCATTATTTCATGCGCTGTATCTTTCTTTCCTGACAACCTATTTTCTTTCACCAGCTGTCTTATCAAAAACCGCCACTGCCTCTAGGTCAACTCCCCTTACATGAAAGATCACATTACATTCAACCCTGGTCAAGGTTCACAACATTGACCCCACTTTGAGCAAAAAAAAAAAAAAAAACCTTACTGGCTCCAAGAAGACTTAGACCACATTCATAACATTCTCTTCCTAAAAAGAGAGCGGCCGTATTCCGTTCTTCTGGATGGCCAAGAAGCCAAGACTGGTGCTTATGCCACCATTCATGGGTTGGCCTAATAACGGTAGCTATGATTCTAGAGCTGGAGGCTGCCTTACTTCTGCCCTCAAGGGCTAGGTGCCATTCACATGTCTTGATTGAAGGCTTCGTAGAAGACCACAATTCAGCTCTCTCAACCACCCTACTTTCCGGTGGCACAATGCACCTCCGTGTCAGGATGGCCGAGCGGTCTAAGGCGCTGCGTTCAGGTCGCAGTCTCCCCTGGAGGCGTGGGTTCAAATCCCACTTCTGACAGCGTTTGCATGGTTTTTTCACGGTTCCCCTACCTGCTAGTCTTTCACAGCCAAGAACGTTTTTTTTTTTTTTTTTTTTAACACATTTACACAACAGAGCACTGTGGCTCTATAGCTCAGGGGTTAGAGCACTGGTCTTGTAAACCAGGGGTCGTGAGTTCAAATCTCGCTAGGGCCTAAGCATTATTTCATGCGCTGTATCTTTCTTTCCTGACAACCTATTTTCTTTCACCAGCTGTCTTATCAAAAACCGCCACTGCCTCTAGGTCAACTCCCCTTACATGAAAGATCACATTACATTCAACCCTGGTCAAGGTTCACAACATTGACCCCACTTTGAGCAAAAAAAAAAAAAAAAACCTTACTGGCTCCAAGAAGACTTAGACCACATTCATAACATTCTCTTCTTAAAAAGAGAGCGGCCGTATTCCGTTCTTCTGGATGGCCAAGAAGCCAAGACTGGTGCTTATGCCACCATTCATGGGTTGGCCTAATAACGGTAGCTATGATTCTAGAGCTGGAGGCTGCCTTACTTCTGCCCTCAAGGGCTAGGTGCCATTCACATGTCTTGATTGAAGGCTTCGTAGAAGACCACAATTCAGCTCTCTCAACCACCCTACTTTCCGGTGGCACAATGCACCTCTGTGTCAGGATGGCCGAGCGGTCTAAGGCGCTGCGTTCAGGTCGCAGTCTCCCCTGGAGGCGTGGGTTCAAATCCCACTTCTGACAGCGTTTGCATGGTTTTTTCACGGTTCCCCTACCTGCTAGTCTTTCACAGCCAAGAACGTTTTTTTTTTTTTTTTTTTTAACACATTTACACAACAGAGCACTGTGGCTCTATAGCTCAGGGGTTAGAGCACTGGTCTTGTAAACCAGGGGTCGTGAGTTCAAATCTCACTAGGGCCTAAGCATTATTTCATGCGCTGTATCTTTCTTTCCTGACAACCTATTTTCTTTCACCAGCTGTCTTATCAAAAACCGCCACTGCCTCTAGGTCAACTCCCCTTACATGAAAGATCACATTACATTCAACCCTGGTCAAGGTTCACAACATTGACCCCACTTTGAGCAAAAAAAAAAAAAAAAACCTTACTGGCTCCAAGAAGACTTAGACCACATTCATAACATTCTCTTCCTAAAAAGAGAGCGGCCGTATTCCGTTCTTCTGGATGGCCAAGAAGCCAAGACTGGTGCTTATGCCACCATTCATGGGTTGGCCTAATAACGGTAGCTATGATTCTAGAGCTGGAGGCTGCCTTACTTCTGCCCTCAAGGGCTAGGTGCCATTCACATGTCTTGATTGAAGGCTTCGTAGAAGACCACAATTCAGCTCTCTCAACCACCCTACTTTCCGGTGGCACAATGCACCTCCGTGTCAGGATGGCCGAGCGGTCTAAGGCGCTGCGTTCAGGTCGCAGTCTCCCCTGGAGGCGTGGGTTCAAATCCCACTTCTGACAGCGTTTGCATGGTTTTTTCACGGTTCCCCTACCTGCTAGTCTTTCACAGCCAAGAACGTTTTTTTTTTTTTTTTTTTTAACACATTTACACAACAGAGCACTGTGGCTCTATAGCTCAGGGGTTAGAGCACTGGTCTTGTAAACCAGGGGTCGTGAGTTCAAATCTCACTAGGGCCTAAGCATTATTTCATGCGCTGTATCTTTCTTTCCTGACAACCTATTTTCTTTCACCAGCTGTCTTATCAAAAACCGCCACTGCCTCTAGGTCAACTCCCCTTACATGAAAGATCACATTACATTCAACCCTGGTCAAGGTTCACAACATTGACCCCACTTTGAGCAAAAAAAAAAAAAAAAACCTTACTGGCTCCAAGAAGACTTAGACCACATTCATAACATTCTCTTCCTAAAAAGAGAGCGGCCGTATTCCGTTCTTCTGGATGGCCAAGAAGCCAAGACTGGTGCTTATGCCACCATTCATGGGTTGGCCTAATAACGGTAGCTATGATTCTAGAGCTGGAGGCTGCCTTACTTCTGCCCTCAAGGGCTAGGTGCCATTCACATGTCTTGATTGAAGGCTTCGTAGAAGACCACAATTCAGCTCTCTCAACCACCCTACTTTCCGGTGGCACAATGCACCTCCGTGTCAGGATGGCCGAGCGGTCTAAGGCGCTGCGTTCAGGTCGCAGTCTCCCCTGGAGGCGTGGGTTCAAATCCCACTTCTGACAGCGTTTGCATGGTTTTTTCACGGTTCCCCTACCTGCTAGTCTTTCACAGCCAAGAACGTTTTTTTTTTTTTTTTTTTTAACACATTTACACAACAGAGCACTGTGGCTCTATAGCTCAGGGGTTAGAGCACTGGTCTTGTAAACCAGGGGTCGTGAGTTCAAATCTCACTAGGGCCTAAGCATTATTTCATGTGCTGTATCTTTCTTTCCTGACAACCTATTTTCTTTCACCAGCTGTCTTATCAAAAACCGCCACTGCCTCTAGGTCAACTCCCCTTACATGAAAGATCACATTACATTCAACCCTGGTCAAGGTTCACAACATTGACCCCACTTTGAGCAAAAAAAAAAAAAAAAAACCTTACTGGCTCCAAGAAGACTTAGACCACATTCATAACATTCTCTTCCTAAAAAGAGAGCGGCCGTATTCCGTTCTTCTGGATGGCCAAGAAGCCAAGACTGGTGCTTATGCCACCATTCATGGGTTGGCCTAATAACGGTAGCTATGATTCTAGAGCTGGAGGCTGCCTTACTTCTGCCCTCAAGGGCTAGGTGCCATTCACATGTCTTGATTGAAGGCTTCGTAGAAGACCACAATTCAGCTCTCTCAACCACCCTACTTTCCGGTGGCACAATGCACCTCCGTGTCAGGATGGCCGAGCGGTCTAAGGCGCTGCGTTCAGGTCGCAGTCTCCCCTGGAGGCGTGGGTTCAAATCCCACTTCTGACAGCGTTTGCATGGTTTTTTCACGGTTCCCCTACCTGCTAGTCTTTCACAGCCAAGAACTTTTTTTTTTTTTTTAACACATTTACACAACAGAGCACTGTGGCTCTATAGCTCAGGGGTTAGAGCACTGGTCTTGTAAACCAGGGGTCGTGAGTTCAAATCTCACTAGGGCCTAAGCATTATTTCATGCGCTGTATCTTTCTTTCCTGACAACCTATTTTCTTTCACCAGCTGTCTTATCAAAAACCGCCACTGCCTCTAGGTCAACTCCCCTTACATGAAAGATCACATTACATTCAACCCTGGTCAAGGTTCACAACATTGACCCCACTTTGAGCAAAAAAAAAAAAAAAAACCTTACTGGCTCCAAGAAGACTTAGACCACATTCATAACATTCTCTTCCTAAAAAGAGAGCGGCCGTATTCCGTTCTTCTGGATGGCCAAGAAGCCAAGACTGGTGCTTATGCCACCATTCATGGGTTGGCCTAATAACGGTAGCTATGATTCTAGAGCTGGAGGCTGCCTTACTTCTGCCCTCAAGGGCTAGGTGCCATTCACATGTCTTGATTGAAGGCTTCGTAGAAGACCACAATTCAGCTCTCTCAACCACCCTACTTTCCGGTGGCACAATGCACCTCCGTGTCAGGATGGCCGAGCGGTCTAAGGCGCTGCGTTCAGGTCGCAGTCTCCCCTGGAGGCGTGGGTTCAAATCCCACTTCTGACAGCGTTTGCATGGTTTTTTCACGGTTCCCCTACCTGCTAGTCTTTCACAGCCAAGAACGTTTTTTTTTTTTTTTTTTTTAACACATTTACACAACAGAGCACTGTGGCTCTATAGCTCAGGGGTTAGAGCACTGGTCTTGTAAACCAGGGGTCGTGAGTTCAAATCTCACTAGGGCCTAAGCATTATTTCATGCGCTGTATCTTTCTTTCCTGACAACCTATTTTCTTTCACCAGCTGTCTTATCAAAAACCGCCACTGCCTCTAGGTCAACTCCCCTTACATGAAAGATCACATTACATTCAACCCTGGTCAAGGTTCACAACATTGACCCCACTTTGAGCAAAAAAAAAAAAAAAAACCTTACTGGCTCCAAGAAGACTTAGACCACATTCATAACATTCTCTTCCTAAAAAGAGAGCGGCCGTATTCCGTTCTTCTGGATGGCCAAGAAGCCAAGACTGGTGCTTATGCCACCATTCATGGGTTGGCCTAATAACGGTAGCTATGATTCTAGAGCTGGAGGCTGCCTTACTTCTGCCCTCAAGGGCTAGGTGCCATTCACATGTCTTGATTGAAGGCTTCGTAGAAGACCACAATTCAGCTCTCTCAACCACCCTACTTTCCGGTGGCACAATGCACCTCCGTGTCAGGATGGCCGAGCGGTCTAAGGCGCTGCGTTCAGGTCGCAGTCTCCCCTGGAGGCGTGGGTTCAAATCCCACTTCTGACAGCGTTTGCATGGTTTTTTCACGGTTCCCCTACCTGCTAGTCTTTCACAGCCAAGAACGTTTTTTTTTTTTTTTTTTTTAACACATTTACACAACAGAGCACTGTGGCTCTATAGCTCAGGGGTTAGAGCACTGGTCTTGTAAACCAGGGGTCGTGAGTTCAAATCTCACTAGGGCCTAAGCATTATTTCATGCGCTGTATCTTTCTTTCCTGACAACCTATTTTCTTTCACCAGCTGTCTTATCAAAAACCGCCACTGCCTCTAGGTCAACTCCCCTTACATGAAAGATCACATTACATTCAACCCTGGTCAAGGTTCACAACATTGACCCCACTTTGAGCAAAAAAAAAAAAAAAAACCTTACTGGCTCCAAGAAGACTTAGACCACATTCATAACATTCTCTTCCTAAAAAGAGAGCGGCCGTATTCCGTTCTTCTGGATGGCCAAGAAGCCAAGACTGGTGCTTATGCCACCATTCATGGGTTGGCCTAATAACGGTAGCTATGATTCTAGAGCTGGAGGCTGCCTTACTTCTGCCCTCAAGGGCTAGGTGCCATTCACATGTCTTGATTGAAGGCTTCGTAGAAGACCACAATTCAGCTCTCTCAACCACCCTACTTTCCGGTGGCACAATGCACCTCCGTGTCAGGATGGCCGAGCGGTCTAAGGCGCTGCGTTCAGGTCGCAGTCTCCCCTGGAGGCGTGGGTTCAAATCCCACTTCTGACAGCGTTTGCATGGTTTTTTCACGGTTCCCCTACCTGCTAGTCTTTCACAGCCAAGAACGTTTTTTTTTTTTTTTTTTTTAACACATTTACACAACAGAGCACTGTGGCTCTATAGCTCAGGGGTTAGAGCACTGGTCTTGTAAACCAGGGGTCGTGAGTTCAAATCTCACTAGGGCCTAAGCATTATTTCATGCGCTGTATCTTTCTTTCCTGACAACCTATTTTCTTTCACCAGCTGTCTTATCAAAAACCGCCACTGCCTCTAGGTCAACTCCCCTTACATGAAAGATCACATTACATTCAACCCTGGTCAAGGTTCACAACATTGACCCCACTTTGAGCAAAAAAAAAAAAAAAAACCTTACTGGCTCCAAGAAGACTTAGACCACATTCATAACATTCTCTTCCTAAAAAGAGAGCGGCCGTATTCCGTTCTTCTGGATGGCCAAGAAGCCAAGACTGGTGCTTATGCCACCATTCATGGGTTGGCCTAATAACGGTAGCTATGATTCTAGAGCTGGAGGCTGCCTTACTTCTGCCCTCAAGGGCTAGGTGCCATTCACATGTCTTGATTGAAGGCTTCGTAGAAGACCACAATTCAGCTCTCTCAACCACCCTACTTTCCGGTGGCACAATGCACCTCCGTGTCAGGATGGCCGAGCGGTCTAAGGCGCTGCGTTCAGGTCGCAGTCTCCCCTGGAGGCGTGGGTTCAAATCCCACTTCTGACAGCGTTTGCATGGTTTTTTCACGGTTCCCCTACCTGCTAGTCTTTCACAGCCAAGAACGTTTTTTTTTTTTTTTTTTTTAACACATTTACACAACAGAGCACTGTGGCTCTATAGCTCAGGGGTTAGAGCACTGGTCTTGTAAACCAGGGGTCGTGAGTTCAAATCTCACTAGGGCCTAAGCATTATTTCATGCGCTGTATCTTTCTTTCCTGACAACCTATTTTCTTTCACCAGCTGTCTTATCAAAAACCGCCACTGCCTCTAGGTCAACTCCCCTTACATGAAAGATCACATTACATTCAACCCTGGTCAAGGTTCACAACATTGACCCCACTTTGAGCAAAAAAAAAAAAAAAAACCTTACTGGCTCCAAGAAGACTTAGACCACATTCATAACATTCTCTTCCTAAAAAGAGAGCGGCCGTATTCCGTTCTTCTGGATGGCCAAGAAGCCAAGACTGGTGCTTATGCCACCATTCATGGGTTGGCCTAATAACGGTAGCTATGATTCTAGAGCTGGAGGCTGCCTTACTTCTGCCCTCAAGGGCTAGGTGCCATTCACATGTCTTGATTGAAGGCTTCGTAGAAGACCACAATTCAGCTCTCTCAACCACCCTACTTTCCGGTGGCACAATGCACCTCCGTGTCAGGATGGCCGAGCGGTCTAAGGCGCTGCGTTCAGGTCGCAGTCTCCCCTGGAGGCGTGGGGTCAAATCCCACTTCTGACAGCGTTTGCATGGTTTTTTCACGGTTCCCCTACCTGCTAGTCTTTCACAGCCAAGAACGTTTTTTTTTTTTTTTTTTTTAACACATTTACACAACAGAGCACTGTGGCTCTATAGCTCAGGGGTTAGAGCACTGGTCTTGTAAACCAGGGGTCGTGAGTTCAAATCTCACTAGGGCCTAAGCATTATTTCATGCGCTGTATCTTTCTTTCCTGACAACCTATTTTCTTTCACCAGCTGTCTTATCAAAAACCGCCACTGCCTCTAGGTCAACTCCCCTTACATGAAAGATCACATTACATTCAACCCTGGTCAAGGTTCACAACATTGACCCCACTTTGAGCAAAAAAAAAAAAAAAAACCTTACTGGCTCCAAGAAGACTTAGACCACATTCATAACATTCTCTTCCTAAAAAGAGAGCGGCCGTATTCCGTTCTTCTGGATTGCCAAGAAGCCAAGACTGGTGCTTATGCCACCATTCATGGGTTGGCCTAATAACGGTAGCTATGATTCTAGAGCTGGAGGCTGCCTTACTTCTGCCCTCAAGGGCTAGGTGCCATTCACATGTCTTGATTGAAGGCTTCGTAGAAGACCACAATTCAGCTCTCTCAACCACCCTACTTTCCGGTGGCACAATGCACCTCCGTGTCAGGATGGCCGAGCGGTCTAAGGCGCTGCGTTCAGGTCGCAGTCTCCCCTGGAGGCGTGGGTTCAAATCCCACTTCTGACAGCGTTTGCATGGTTTTTTCACGGTTCCCCTACCTGCTAGTCTTTCACAGCCAAGAACGTTTTTTTTTTTTTTTTTTTTAACACATTTACACAACAGAGCACTGTGGCTCTATAGCTCAGGGGTTAGAGCACTGGTCTTGTAAACCAGGGGTCGTGAGTTCAAATCTCACTAGGGCCTAAGCATTATTTCATGCGCTGTATCTTTCTTTCCTGACAACCTATTTTCTTTCACCAGCTGTCTTATCAAAAACCGCCACTGCCTCTAGGTCAACTCCCCTTACATGAAAGATCACATTACATTCAACCCTGGTCAAGGTTCACAACATTGACCCCACTTTGAGCAAAAAAAAAAAAAAAAACCTTACTGGCTCCAAGAAGACTTAGACCACATTCATAACATTCTCTTCCTAAAAAGAGAGCGGCCGTATTCCGTTCTTCTGGATGGCCAAGAAGCCAAGACTGGTGCTTATGCCACCATTCATGGGTTGGCCTAATAACGGTAGCTATGATTCTAGAGCTGGAGGCTGCCTTACTTCTGCCCTCAAGGGCTAGGTGCCATTCACATGTCTTGATTGAAGGCTTCGTAGAAGACCACAATTCAGCTCTCTCAACCACCCTACTTTCCGGTGGCACAATGCACCTCCGTGTCAGGATGGCCGAGCGGTCTAAGGCGCTGCGTTCAGGTCGCAGTCTCCCCTGGAGGCGTGGGTTCAAATCCCACTTCTGACAGCGTTTGCATGGTTTTTTCACGGTTCCCCTACCTGCTAGTCTTTCACAGCCAAGAACGTTTTTTTTTTTTTTTTTTTTAACACATTTACACAACAGAGCACTGTGGCTCTATAGCTCAGGGGTTAGAGCACTGGTCTTGTAAACCAGGGGTCGTGAGTTCAAATCTCACTAGGGCCTAAGCATTATTTCATGCGCTGTATCTTTCTTTCCTGACAACCTATTTTCTTTCACCAGCTGTCTTATCAAAAACCGCCACTGCCTCTAGGTCAACTCCCCTTACATGAAAGATCACATTACATTCAACCCTGGTCAAGGTTCACAACATTGACCCCACTTTGAGCAAAAAAAAAAAAAAAAACCTTACTGGCTCCAAGAAGACTTAGACCACATTCATAACATTCTCTTCCTAAAAAGAGAGCGGCCGTATTCCGTTCTTCTGGATTGCCAAGAAGCCAAGACTGGTGCTTATGCCACCATTCATGGGTTGGCCTAATAACGGTAGCTATGATTCTAGAGCTGGAGGCTGCCTTACTTCTGCCCTCAAGGGCTAGGTGCCATTCACATGTCTTGATTGAAGGCTTCGTAGAAGACCACAATTCAGCTCTCTCAACCACCCTACTTTCCGGTGGCACAATGCACCTCCGTGTCAGGATGGCCGAGTGGTCTAAGGCGCTGCGTTCAGGTCGCAGTCTCCCCTGGAGGCGTGGGTTCAAATCCCACTTCTGACAGCGTTTGCATGGTTTTTTCACGGTTCCCCTACCTGCTAGTCTTTCACAGCCAAGAACGTTTTTTTTTTTTTTTTTTTTAACACATTTACACAACAGAGCACTGTGGCTCTATAGCTCAGGGGTTAGAGCACTGGTCTTGTAAACCAGGGGTCGTGAGTTCAAATCTCACTAGGGCCTAAGCATTATTTCATGCGCTGTATCTTTCTTTCCTGACAACCTATTTTCTTTCACCAGCTGTCTTATCAAAAACCGCCACTGCCTCTAGGTCAACTCCCCTTACATGAAAGATCACATTACATTCAACCCTGGTCAAGGTTCACAACATTGACCCCACTTTGAGCAAAAAAAAAAAAAAAAACCTTACTGGCTCCAAGAAGACTTAGACCACATTCATAACATTCTCTTCCTAAAAAGAGAGCGGCCGTATTCCGTTCTTCTGGATGGCCAAGAAGCCAAGACTGGTGCTTATGCCACCATTCATGGGTTGGCCTAATAACGGTAGCTATGATTCTAGAGCTGGAGGCTGCCTTACTTCTGCCCTCAAGGGCTAGGTGCCATTCACATGTCTTGATTGAAGGCTTCGTAGAAGACCACAATTCAGCTCTCTCAACCACCCTACTTTCTGGTGGCACAATGCACCTCCGTGTCAGGATGGCCGAGCGGTCTAAGGCGCTGCGTTCAGGTCGCAGTCTCCCCTGGAGGCGTGGGTTCAAATCCCACTTCTGACAGCGTTTGCATGGTTTTTTCACGGTTCCCCTACCTGCTAGTCTTTCACAGCCAAGAACGTTTTTTTTTTTTGTTTTTTTTAACACATTTACACAACAGAGCACTGTGGCTCTATAGCTCAGGGGTTAGAGCACTGGTCTTGTAAACCAGGGGTCGTGAGTTCAAATCTCACTAGGGCCTAAGCGTTATTTCATGCGCTGTATCTTTCTTTCCTGACAACCTATTTTCTTTCACCAGCTGTCTTATCAAAAACCGCCACTGCCTCTAGGTCAACTCCCCTTACATGAAAGATCACATTACATTCAACCCTGGTCAAGGTTCACAACATTGACCCCACTTTGAGCAAAAAAAAAAAAAAACCTTACTGGCTCCAAGAAGACTTAGACCACATTCATAACATTCTCTTCCTAAAAAGAGAGCGGCCGTATTCCGTTCTTCTGGATGGCCAAGAAGCCAACACTGGTGCTTATGCCACCATTCATGGGTTGGCCTAATAACGGTAGCTATGATTCTAGAGCTGGAGGCTGCCTTACTTCTGCCCTCAAGGGCTAGGTGCCATTCACATGTCTTGATTGAAGGCTTCGTAGAAGACCACAATTCAGCTCTCTCAACCACCCTACTTTCCGGTGGCACAATGCACCTCCGTGTCAGGATGGCCGAGCGGTCTAAGGCGCTGCGTTCAGGTCGCAGTCTCCCCTGGAGGCGTGGGTTCAAATCCCACTTCTGACAGCGTTTGCATGGTTTTTTCACGGTTCCCCTACCTGCTAGTCTTTCACAGCCAAGAACGTTTTTTTGTTTTTTTTTTTAACACATTTACACAACAGAGCACTGTGGCTCTATAGCTCAGGGGTTAGAGCACTGGTCTTGTAAACCAGGGGTCGTGAGTTCAAACCTCACTAGGGCCTAAGCGTTATTTCATGCGCTGTATCTTTCTTTCCTGACAACCTATTTTCTTTCACCAGCTGTCTTATCAAAAACCGCCACTGCCTCTAGGTCAACTCCCCTTACATGAAAGATCACATTACATTCAACCCTGGTCAAGGTTCACAACATTGACCCCACTTTGAGCAAAAAAAAAAAAAAAAACCTTACTGGCTCCAAGAAGACTTAGACCACATTCATAACATTCTCTTCCTAAAAAGAGAGCGGCCGTATTCCGTTCTTCTGGATGGCCAAGAAGCCAACACTGGTGCTTATGCCACCATTCATGGGTTGGCCTAATAACGGTAGCTATGATTCTAGAGCTGGAGGCTGCCTTACTTCTGCCCTCAAGGGCTAGGTGCCATTCACATGTCTTGATTGAAGGCTTCGTAGAAGACCACAATTCAGCTCTCTCAACCACCCTACTTTCCGGTGGCACAAGGCACCTCCGTGTCTGGATGGCCGAGCGGTCTAAGGCGCTGCGTTCAGGTCGCAGTCTCCCCTGGAGGCGTGGGTTCAAATCCCACTTCTGACAGCGTTTGCATGGTTTTTTCACGGTTCCCCTACCTGCTAGTCTTTCACAGCCAAGAACGTTTTTTTTTTTTTTTTTTTTAACACATTTACACAACAGAGCACTGTGGCTCTATAGCTCAGGGGTTAGAGCACTGGTCTTGTAAACCAGGGGTCGTGAGTTCAAATCTCACTAGGGCCTAAGCATTATTTCATGCGCTGTATCTTTCTTTCCTGACAACCTATTTTCTTTCACCAGCTGTCTTATCAAAAACCGCCACTGCCTCTAGGTCAACTCCCCTTACATGAAAGATCACATTACATTCAACCCTGGTCAAGGTTCACAACATTGACCCCACTTTGAGCAAAAAAAAAAAAAAAAACCTTACTGGCTCCAAGAAGACTTAGACCACATTCATAACATTCTCTTCCTAAAAAGAGAGCGGCCGTATTCCGTTCTTCTGGATGGCCAAGAAGCCAAGACTGGTGCTTATGCCACCATTCATGGGTTGGCCTAATAACGGTAGCTATGATTCTAGAGCTGGAGGCTGCCTTACTTCTGCCCTCAAGGGCTAGGTGCCATTCACATGTCTTGATTGAAGGCTTCGTAGAAGACCACAATTCAGCTCTCTCAACCACCCTACTTTCCGGTGGCACAATGCACCTCCGTGTCAGGATGGCCGAGCGGTCTAAGGCGCTGCGTTCAGGTCGCAGTCTCCCCTGGAGGCGTGGGTTCAAATCCCACTTCTGACAGCGTTTGCATGGTTTTTTCACGGTTCCCCTACCTGCTAGTCTTTCACAGCCAAGAACGTTTTTTTTTTTTTTTTTTTTAACACATTTACACAACAGAGCACTGTGGCTCTATAGCTCAGGGGTTAGAGCACTGGTCTTGTAAACCAGGGGTCGTGAGTTCAAATCTCACTAGGGCCTAAGCATTATTTCATGCGCTGTATCTTTCTTTCCTGACAACCTATTTTCTTTCACCAGCTGTCTTATCAAAAACCGCCACTGCCTCTAGGTCAACTCCCCTTACATGAAAGATCACATTACATTCAACCCTGGTCAAGGTTCACAACATTGACCCCACTTTGAGCAAAAAAAAAAAAAAAAACCTTACTGGCTCCAAGAAGACTTAGACCACATTCATAACATTCTCTTCCTAAAAAGAGAGCGGCCGTATTCCGTTCTTCTGGATGGCCAAGAAGCCAAGACTGGTGCTTATGCCACCATTCATGGGTTGGCCTAATAACGGTAGCTATGATTCTAGAGCTGGAGGCTGCCTTACTTCTGCCCTCAAGGGCTAGGTGCCATTCACATGTCTTGATTGAAGGCTTCGTAGAAGACCACAATTAAGCTCTCTCAACCACCCTACTTTCCGGTGGCACAATGCACCTCCGTGTCAGGATGGCCGAGCGGTCTAAGGCGCTGCGTTCAGGTCGCAGTCTCCCCTGGAGGCGTGGGTTCAAATCCCACTTCTGACAGCGTTTGCATGGTTTTTTCACGGTTCCCCTACCTGCTAGTCTTTCACAGCCAAGAACGTTTTTTTTTTTTTTTTTTTTAACACATTTACACAACAGAGCACTGTGGCTCTATAGCTCAGGGGTTAGAGCACTGGTCTTGTAAACCAGGGGTCGTGAGTTCAAATCTCACTAGGGCCTAAGCATTATTTCATGCGCTGTATCTTTCTTTCCTGACAACCTATTTTCTTTCACCAGCTGTCTTATCAAAAACCGCCACTGCCTCTAGGTCAACTCCCCTTACATGAAAGATCACATTACATTCAACCCTGGTCAAGGTTCACAACATTGACCCCACTTTGAGCAAAAAAAAAAAAAAAAACCTTACTGGCTCCAAGAAGACTTAGACCACATTCATAACATTCTCTTCCTAAAAAGAGAGCGGCCGTATTCCGTTCTTCTGGATTGCCAAGAAGCCAAGACTGGTGCTTATGCCACCATTCATGGGTTGGCCTAATAACGGTAGCTATGATTCTAGAGCTGGAGGCTGCCTTACTTCTGCCCTCAAGGGCTAGGTGCCATTCACATGTCTTGATTGAAGGCTTCGTAGAAGACCACAATTCAGCTCTCTCAACCACCCTACTTTCCGGTGGCACAATGCACCTCCGTGTCAGGATGGCCGAGTGGTCTAAGGCGCTGCGTTCAGGTCGCAGTCTCCCCTGGAGGCGTGGGTTCAAATCCCACTTCTGACAGCGTTTGCATGGTTTTTTCACGGTTCCCCTACCTGCTAGTCTTTCACAGCCAAGAACGTTTTTTTTTTTTTTTTTTTTAACACATTTACACAACAGAGCACTGTGGCTCTATAGCTCAGGGGTTAGAGCACTGGTCTTGTAAACCAGGGGTCGTGAGTTCAAATCTCACTAGGGCCTAAGCATTATTTCATGCGCTGTATCTTTCTTTCCTGACAACCTATTTTCTTTCACCAGCTGTCTTATCAAAAACCGCCACTGCCTCTAGGTCAACTCCCCTTACATGAAAGATCACATTACATTCAACCCTGGTCAAGGTTCACAACATTGACCCCACTTTGAGCAAAAAAAAAAAAAAAAACCTTACTGGCTCCAAGAAGACTTAGACCACATTCATAACATTCTCTTCCTAAAAAGAGAGCGGCCGTATTCCGTTCTTCTGGATGGCCAAGAAGCCAAGACTGGTGCTTATGCCACCATTCATGGGTTGGCCTAATAACGGTAGCTATGATTCTAGAGCTGGAGGCTGCCTTACTTCTGCCCTCAAGGGCTAGGTGCCATTCACATGTCTTGATTGAAGGCTTCGTAGAAGACCACAATTCAGCTCTCTCAACCACCCTACTTTCCGGTGGCACAATGCACCTCCGTGTCAGGATGGCCGAGCGGTCTAAGGCGCTGCGTTCAGGTCGCAGTCTCCCCTGGAGGCGTGGGTTCAAATCCCACTTCTGACAGCGTTTGCATGGTTTTTTCACGGTTCCCCTACCTGCTAGTCTTTCACAGCCAAGAACGTTTTTTTTTTTTTTTTTTTTAACACATTTACACAACAGAGCACTGTGGCTCTATAGCTCAGGGGTTAGAGCACTGGTCTTGTAAACCAGGGGTCGTGAGTTCAAATCTCACTAGGGCCTAAGCATTATTTCATGCGCTGTATCTTTCTTTCCTGACAACCTATTTTCTTTCACCAGCTGTCTTATCAAAAACCGCCACTGCCTCTAGGTCAACTCCCCTTACATGAAAGATCACATTACATTCAACCCTGGTCAAGGTTCACAACATTGACCCCACTTTGAGCAAAAAAAAAAAAAAAAACCTTACTGGCTCCAAGAAGACTTAGACCACATTCATAACATTCTCTTCCTAAAAAGAGAGCGGCCGTATTCCGTTCTTCTGGATGGCCAAGAAGCCAAGACTGGTGCTTATGCCACCATTCATGGGTTGGCCTAATAACGGTAGCTATGATTCTAGAGCTGGAGGCTGCCTTACTTCTGCCCTCAAGGGCTAGGTGCCATTCACATGTCTTGATTGAAGGCTTCGTAGAAGACCACAATTCAGCTCTCTCAACCACCCTACTTTCCGGTGGCACAATGCACCTCCGTGTCAGGATGGCCGAGCGGTCTAAGGCGCTGCGTTCAGGTCGCAGTCTCCCCTGGAGGCGTGGGTTCAAATCCCACTTCTGACAGCGTTTGCATGGTTTTTTCACGGTTCCCCTACCTGCTAGTCTTTCACAGCCAAGAACGTTTTTTTTTTTTTTTTTTTTAACACATTTACACAACAGAACACTGTGGCTCTATAGCTCAGGGGTTAGAGCACTGGTCTTGTAAACCAGGGGTCGTGAGTTCAAATCTCACTAGGGCCTAAGCATTATTTCATGCGCTGTATCTTTCTTTCCTGACAACCTATTTTCTTTCACCAGCTGTCTTATCAAAAACCGCCACTGCCTCTAGGTCAACTCCCCTTACATGAAAGATCACATTACATTCAACCCTGGTCAAGGTTCACAACATTGACCCCACTTTGAGCAAAAAAAAAAAAAAAAAACCTTACTGGCTCCAAGAAGACTTAGACCACATTCATAACATTCTCTTCCTAAAAAGAGAGCGGCCGTATTCCGTTCTTCTGGATGGCCAAGAAGCCAAGACTGGTGCTTATGCCACCATTCATGGGTTGGCCTAATAACGGTAGCTATGATTCTAGAGCTGGAGGCTGCCTTACTTCTGCCCTCAAGGGCTAGGTGCCATTCACATGTCTTGATTGAAGGCTTCGTAGAAGACCACAATTCAGCTCTCTCAACCACCCTACTTTCCGGTGGCACAATGCACCTCCGTGTCAGGATGGCCGAGCGGTCTAAGGCGCTGCGTTCAGGTCGCAGTCTCCCCTGGAGGCGTGGGTTCAAATCCCACTTCTGACAGCGTTTGCATGGTTTTTTCACGGTTCCCCTACCTGCTAGTCTTTCACAGCCAAGAACGTTTTTTTTTTTTGTTTTTTTTAACACATTTACACAACAGAGCACTGTGGCTCTATAGCTCAGGGGTTAGAGCACTGGTCTTGTAAACCAGGGGTCGTGAGTTCAAATCTCACTAGGGCCTAAGCATTATTTCATGCGCTGTATCTTTCTTTCCTGACAACCTATTTTCTTTCACCAGCTGTCTTATCAAAAACCGCCACTGCCTCTAGGTCAACTCCCCTTACATGAAAGATCACATTACATTCAACCCTGGTCAAGGTTCACAACATTGACCCCACTTTGAGCAAAAAAAAAAAAAAAAACCTTACTGGCTCCAAGAAGACTTAGACCACATTCATAACATTCTCTTCCTAAAAAGAGAGCGGCCGTATTCCGTTCTTCTGGATGGCCAAGAAGCCAAGACTGGTGCTTATGCCACCATTCATGGGTTGGCCTAATAACGGTAGCTATGATTCTAGAGCTGGAGGCTGCCTTACTTCTGCCCTCAAGGGCTAGGTGCCATTCACATGTCTTGATTGAAGGCTTCGTAGAAGACCACAATTCAGCTCTCTCAACCACCCTACTTTCCGGTGGCACAATGCACCTCCGTGTCAGGATGGCCGAGCGGTCTAAGGCGCTGCGTTCAGGTCGCAGTCTCCCCTGGAGGCGTGGGTTCAAATCCCACTTCTGACAGCGTTTGCATGGTTTTTTCACGGTTCCCCTACCTGCTAGTCTTTCACAGCCAAGAACGTTTTTTTTTTTTTTTTTTTTAACACATTTACACAACAGAGCACTGTGGCTCTATAGCTCAGGGGTTAGAGCACTGGTCTTGTAAACCAGGGGTCGTGAGTTCAAATCTCGCTAGGGCCTAAGCATTATTTCATGCGCTGTATCTTTCTTTCCTGACAACCTATTTTCTTTCACCAGCTGTCTTATCAAAAACCGCCACTGCCTCTAGGTCAACTCCCCTTACATGAAAGATCACATTACATTCAACCCTGGTCAAGGTTCACAACATTGACCCCACTTTGAGCAAAAAAAAAAAAAAAAAACCTTACTGGCTCCAAGAAGACTTAGACCACATTCATAACATTCTCTTCCTAAAAAGAGAGCGGCCGTATTCCGTTCTTCTGGATGGCCAAGAAGCCAAGACTGGTGCTTATGCCACCATTCATGGGTTGGCCTAATAACGGTAGCTATGATTCTAGAGCTGGAG
The DNA here is from genome assembly GCF_040937935.1 of Hyperolius riggenbachi. NCBI lineage: Eukaryota > Metazoa > Chordata > Amphibia > Anura > Hyperoliidae > Hyperolius > Hyperolius riggenbachi. Next base: position 413,416,727 of record NC_090646.1, on the reverse strand, counting down.
GCTGCCTTACTTCTGCCCTCAAGGGCTAGGTGCCATTCACATGTCTTGATTGAAGGCTTCGTAGAAGACCACAATTCAGCTCTCTCAACCACCCTACTTTCCGGTGGCACAATGCACCTCCGTGTCAGGATGGCCGAGCGGTCTAAGGCGCTGCGTTCAGGTCGCAGTCTCCCCTGGAGGCGTGGGTTCAAATCCCACTTCTGACAGCGTTTGCATGGTTTTTTCACGGTTCCCCTACCTGCTAGTCTTTCACAGCCAAGAACGTTTTTTTTTTTTTTTTTTTTTAACACATTTACACAACAGAGCACTGTGGCTCTATAGCTCAGGGGTTAGAGCACTGGTCTTGTAAACCAGGGGTCGTGAGTTCCAATCTCACTAGGGCCTAAGCATTATTTAATGCGCTGTATCTTTCTTTCCTGACAACCTATTTTCTTTCACCAGCTGTCTTATCAAAAACCGCCACTGCCTCTAGGTCAACTCCCCTTACATGAAAGATCACATTACATTCAACCCTGGTCAAGGTTCACAACATTGACCCCACTTTGAGCAAAAAAAAAAAAAAAAACCTTACTGGCTCCAAGAAGACTTAGACCACATTCATAACATTCTCTTCCTAAAAAGAGAGCGGCCGTATTCCGTTCTTCTGGATGGCCAAGAAGCCAAGACTGGTGCTTATGCCACCATTCATGGGTTGGCCTAATAACGGTAGCTATGATTCTAGAGCTGGAGGCTGCCTTACTTCTGCCCTCAAGGGCTAGGTGCCATTCACATGTCTTGATTGAAGGCTTCGTAGAAGACCACAATTCAGCTCTCTCAACCACCCTACTTTCCGGTGGCACAATGCACCTCCGTGTCAGGATGGCCGAGCGGTCTAAGGCGCTGCGTTCAGGTCGCAGTCTCCCCTGGAGGCGTGGGTTCAAATCCCACTTCTGACAGCGTTTGCATGGTTTTTTCACGGTTCCCCTACCTGCTAGTCTTTCACAGCCAAGAACGTTTTTTTTTGTTTTTTTTTAACACATTTACACAACAGAGCACTGTGGCTCTATAGCTCAGGGGTTAGAGCACTGGTCTTGTAAACCAGGGGTCGTGAGTTCAAATCTCACTAGGGCCTAAGCATTACTTCATGCGCTGTATCTTTCTTTCCTGACAACCTATTTTCTTTCACCAGCTGTCTTATCAAAAACCGCCACTGCCTCTAGGTCAACTCCCCTTACATGAAAGATCACATTACATTCAACCCTGGTCAAGGTTCACAACATTGACCCCACTTTGAGCAAAAAAAAAAAAAAAACCTTACTGGCTCCAAGAAGACTTAGACCACATTCATAACATTCTCTTCCTAAAAAGAGAGCGGCCGTATTCCGTTCTTCTGGATGGCCAAGAAGCCAAGACTGGTGCTTATGCCACCATTGATGGGTTGGCCTAATAACGGTAGCTATGATTCTAGAGCTGGAGGCTGCCTTACTTCTGCCCTCAAGGGCTAGGTGCCATTCACATGTCTTGATTGAAGGCTTCGTAGAAGACCACAATTCAGCTCTCTCAACCACCCTACTTTCCGGTGGCACAATGCACCTCCGTGTCAGGATGGCCGAGCGGTCTAAGGCGCTGCGTTCAGGTCGCAGTCTCCCCTGGAGGCGTGGGTTCAAATCCCACTTCTGACAGCGTTTGCATGGTTTTTTCACGGTTCCCCTACCTGCTAGTCTTTCACAGCCAAGAACGTTTTTTTTTTTTTTTTTTTTAACACATTTACACAACAGAGCACTGTGGCTCTATAGCTCAGGGGTTAGAGCACTGGTCTTGTAAACCAGGGGTCGTGAGTTCAAATCTCACTAGGGCCTAAGCATTATTTCATGCGCTGTATCTTTCTTTCCTGACAACCTATTTTCTTTCACCAGCTGTCTTATCAAAAACCGCCACTGCCTCTAGGTCAACTCCCCTTACATGAAAGATCACATTACATTCAACCCTGGTCAAGGTTCACAACATTGACCCCACTTTGAGCAAAAAAAAAAAAAAAAACCTTACTGGCTCCAAGAAGACTTAGACCACATTCATAACATTCTCTTCCTAAAAAGAGAGCGGCCGTATTCCGTTCTTCTGGATGGCCAAGAAGCCAAGACTGGTGCTTATGCCACCATTCATGGGTTGGCCTAATAACGGTAGCTATGATTCTAGAGCTGGAGGCTGCCTTACTTCTGCCCTCAAGGGCTAGGTGCCATTCACATGTCTTGATTGAAGGCTTCGTAGAAGACCACAATTCAGCTCTCTCAACCACCCTACTTTCCGGTGGCACAATGCACCTCCGTGTCAGGATGGCCGAGCGGTCTAAGGCGCTGCGTTCAGGTCGCAGTCTCCCCTGGAGGCGTGGGTTCAAATCCCACTTCTGACAGCGTTTGCATGGTTTTTTCACGGTTCCCCTACCTGCTAGTCTTTCACAGCCAAGAACGTTTTTTTTTTTTTTTTTTTTAACACATTTACACAACAGAGCACTGTGGCTCTATAGCTCAGGGGTTAGAGCACTGGTCTTGTAAACCAGGGGTCGTGAGTTCAAATCTCACTAGGGCCTAAGCATTATTTCATGCGCTGTATCTTTCTTTCCTGACAACCTATTTTCTTTCACCAGCTGTCTTATCAAAAACCGCCACTGCCTCTAGGTCAACTCCCCTTACATGAAAGATCACATTACATTCAACCCTGGTCAAGGTTCACAACATTGACCCCACTTTGAGCAAAAAAAAAAAAAAAAACCTTACTGGCTCCAAGAAGACTTAGACCACATTCATAACATTCTCTTCCTAAAAAGAGAGCGGCCGTATTCCGTTCTTCTGGATGGCCAAGAAGCCAAGACTGGTGCTTATGCCACCATTCATGGGTTGGCCTAATAACGGTAGCTATGATTCTAGAGCTGGAGGCTGCCTTACTTCTGCCCTCAAGGGCTAGGTGCCATTCACATGTCTTGATTGAAGGCTTCGTAGAAGACCACAATTCAGCTCTCTCAACCACCCTACTTTCCGGTGGCACAATGCACCTCCGTGTCAGGATGGCCGAGCGGTCTAAGGCGCTGCGTTCAGGTCGCAGTCTCCCCTGGAGGCGTGGGTTCAAATCCCACTTCTGACAGCGTTTGCATGGTTTTTTCACGGTTCCCCTACCTGCTAGTCTTTCACAGCCAAGAACGTTTTTTTTTTTTTTTTTTTTAACACATTTACACAACAGAGCACTGTGGCTCTATAGCTCAGGGGTTAGAGCACTGGTCTTGTAAACCAGGGGTCGTGAGTTCAAATCTCACTAGGGCCTAAGCATTATTTCATGCGCTGTATCTTTCTTTCCTGACAACCTATTTTCTTTCACCAGCTGTCTTATCAAAAACCGCCACTGCCTCTAGGTCAACTCCCCTTACATGAAAGATCACATTACATTCAACCCTGGTCAAGGTTCACAACATTGACCCCACTTTGAGCAAAAAAAAAAAAAAAAACCTTACTGGCTCCAAGAAGACTTAGACCACATTCATAACATTCTCTTCCTAAAAAGAGAGCGGCCGTATTCCGTTCTTCTGAATGGCCAAGAAGCCAAGACTGGTGCTTATGCCACCATTCATGGGTTGGCCTAATAACGGTAGCTATGATTCTAGAGCTGGAGGCTGCCTTACTTCTGCCCTCAAGGGCTAGGTGCCATTCACATGTCTTGATTGAAGGCTTCGTAGAAGACCACAATTCAGCTCTCTCAACCACCCTACTTTCCGGTGGCACAATGCACCTCCGTGTCAGGATGGCCGAGCGGTCTAAGGCGCTGCGTTCAGGTCGCAGTCTCCCCTGGAGGCGTGGGTTCAAATCCCACTTCTGACAGCGTTTGCATGGTTTTTTCACGGTTCCCCTACCTGCTAGTCTTTCACAGCCAAGAACGTTTTTTTTTTTTTTTTTTTTTTTAACACATTTACACAACAGAGCACTGTGGCTCTATAGCTCAGGGGTTAGAGCACTGGTCTTGTAAACCAGGGGTCGTGAGTTCAAATCTCACTAGGGCCTAAGCATTATTTCATGCGCTGTATCTTTCTTTCCTGACAACCTATTTTCTTTCACCAGCTGTCTTATCAAAAACCGCCACTGCCTCTAGGTCAACTCCCCTTACATGAAAGATCACATTACATTCAACCCTGGTCAAGGTTCACAACATTGACCCCACTTTGAGCAAAAAAAAAAAAAAAAACCTTACTGGCTCCAAGAAGACTTAGACCACATTCATAACATTCTCTTCCTAAAAAGAGAGCGGCCGTATTCCGTTCTTCTGGATGGCCAAGAAGCCAAGACTGGTGCTTATGCCACCATTCATGGGTTGGCCTAATAACGGTAGCTATGATTCTAGAGCTGGAGGCTGCCTTACTTCTGCCCTCAAGGGCTAGGTGCCATTCACATGTCTTGATTGAAGGCTTCGTAGAAGACCACAATTCAGCTCTCTCAACCACCCTACTTTCCGGTGGCACAATGCACCTCCGTGTCAGGATGGCCGAGCGGTCTAAGGCGCTGCGTTCAGGTCGCAGTCTCCCCTGGAGGCGTGGGTTCAAATCCCACTTCTGACAGCGTTTGCATGGTTTTTTCACGGTTCCCCTACCTGCTAGTCTTTCACAGCCAAGAACGTTTTTTTTTTTTTTTTTTTTTAACACATTTACACAACAGAGCACTGTGGCTCTATAGCTCAGGGGTTAGAGCACTGGTCTTGTAAACCAGGGGTCGTGAGTTCAAATCTCACTAGGGCCTAAGCATTATTTCATGCGCTGTATCTTTCTTTCCTGACAACCTATTTTCTTTCACCAGCTGTCTTATCAAAAACCGCCACTGCCTCTAGGTCAACTCCCCTTACATGAAAGATCACATTACATTCAACCCTGGTCAAGGTTCACAACATTGACCCCACTTTGAGCAAAAAAAAAAAAAAAAACCTTACTGGCTCCAAGAAGACTTAGACCACATTCATAACATTCTCTTCCTAAAAAGAGAGCGGCCGTATTCCGTTCTTCTGGATGGCCAAGAAGCCAAGACTGGTGCTTATGCCACCATTCATGGGTTGGCCTAATAACGGTAGCTATGATTCTAGAGCTGGAGGCTGCCTTACTTCTGCCCTCAAGGGCTAGGTGCCATTCACATGTCTTGATTGAAGGCTTCGTAGAAGACCACAATTCAGCTCTCTCAACCACCCTACTTTCCGGTGGCACAATGCACCTCCGTGTCAGGATGGCCGAGCGGTCTAAGGCGCTGCGTTCAGGTCGCAGTCTCCCCTGGAGGCGTGGGTTCAAATCCCACTTCTGACAGCGTTTGCATGGTTTTTTCACGGTTCCCCTACCTGCTAGTCTTTCACAGCCAAGAACGTTTTTTTTTTTTTTTTTTTTAACACATTTACACAACAGAGCACTGTGGCTCTATAGCTCAGGGGTTAGAGCACTGGTCTTGTAAACCAGGGGTCGTGAGTTCAAATCTCACTAGGGCCTAAGCATTATTTCATGCGCTGTATCTTTCTTTCCTGACAACCTATTTTCTTTCACCAGCTGTCTTATCAAAAACCGCCACTGCCTCTAGGTCAACTCCCCTTACATGAAAGATCACATTACATTCAACCCTGGTCAAGGTTCACAACATTGACCCCACTTTGAGCAAAAAAAAAAAACAAAACCTTACTGGCTCCAAGAAGACTTAGACCACATTCATAACATTCTCTTCCTAAAAAGAGAGCGGCCGTATTCCGTTCTTCTGGATGGCCAAGAAGCCAAGACTGGTGCTTATGCCACCATTCATGGGTTGGCCTAATAACGGTAGCTATGATTCTAGAGCTGGAGGCTGCCTTACTTCTGCCCTCAAGGGCTAGGTGCCATTCACATGTCTTGATTGAAGGCTTCGTAGAAGACCACAATTCAGCTCTCTCAACCACCCTACTTTCCGGTGGCACAATGCACCTCCGTGTCAGGATGGCCGAGCGGTCTAAGGCGCTGCGTTCAGGTCGCAGTCTCCCCTGGAGGCGTGGGTTCAAATCCCACTTCTGACAGCGTTTGCATGGTTTTTTCACGGTTCCCCTACCTGCTAGTCTTTCACAGCCAAGAACGTTTTTTTTTTTTTTTTTTTTTAACACATTTACACAACAGAGCACTGTGGCTCTATAGCTCAGGGGTTAGAGCACTGGTCTTGTAAACCAGGGGTCGTGAGTTCAAATCTCACTAGGGCCTAAGCATTATTTCATGCGCTGTATCTTTCTTTCCTGACAACCTATTTTCTTTCACCAGCTGTCTTATCAAAAACCGCCACTGCCTCTAGGTCAACTCCCCTTACATGAAAGATCACATTACATTCAACCCTGGTCAAGGTTCACAACATTGACCCCACTTTGAGCAAAAAAAAAAAAAAAAACCTTACTGGCTCCAAGAAGACTTAGACCACATTCATAACATTCTCTTCCTAAAAAGAGAGCGGCCGTATTCCGTTCTTCTGGATGGCCAAGAAGCCAAGACTGGTGCTTATGCCACCATTCATGGGTTGGCCTAATAACGGTAGCTATGATTCTAGAGCTGGAGGCTGCCTTACTTCTGCCCTCAAGGGCTAGGTGCCATTCACATGTCTTGATTGAAGGCTTCGTAGAAGACCACAATTCAGCTCTCTCAACCACCCTACTTTCCGGTGGCACAATGCACCTCCGTGTCAGGATGGCCGAGCGGTCTAAGGCGCTGCATTCAGGTCGCAGTCTCCCCTGGAGGCGTGGGTTCAAATCCCACTTCTGACAGCGTTTGCATGGTTTTTTCACGGTTCCCCTACCTGCTAGTCTTTCACAGCCAAGAACGTTTTTTTTTTTTTTTTTTTTAACACATTTACACAACAGAGCACTGTGGCTCTATAGCTCAGGGGTTAGAGCACTGGTCTTGTAAACCAGGGGTCGTGAGTTCAAATCTCACTAGGGCCTAAGCATTATTTCATGCGCTGTATCTTTCTTTCCTGACAACCTATTTTCTTTCACCAGCTGTCTTATCAAAAACCGCCACTGCCTCTAGGTCAACTCCCCTTACATGAAAGATCACATTACATTCAACCCTGGTCAAGGTTCACAACATTGACCCCACTTTGAGCAAAATAAAAAAAAAAAACCTTACTGGCTCCAAGAAGACTTAGACCACATTCATAACATTCTCTTCCTAAAAAGAGAGCGGCCGTATTCCGTTCTTCTGGATGGCCAAGAAGCCAAGACTGGTGCTTATGCCACCATTCATGGGTTGGCCTAATAACGGTAGCTATGATTCTAGAGCTGGAGGCTGCCTTACTTCTGCCCTCAAGGGCTAGGTGCCATTCACATGTCTTGATTGAAGGCTTCGTAGAAGACCACAATTCAGCTCTCTCAACCACCCTACTTTCCGGTGGCACAATGCACCTCCGTGTCAGGATGGCCGAGCGGTCTAAGGCGCTGCGTTCAGGTCGCAGTCTCCCCTGGAGGCGTGGGTTCAAATCCCACTTCTGACAGCGTTTGCATGGTTTTTTCACGGTTCCCCTACCTGCTAGTCTTTCACAGCCAAGAAGGTTTTTTTTTTTTTTTTTTTTAACACATTTACACAACAGAGCACTGTGGCTCTATAGCTCAGGGGTTAGAGCACTGGTCTTGTAAACCAGGGGTCGTGAGTTCAAATCTCACTAGGGCCTAAGCATTATTTCATGCGCTGTATCTTTCTTTCCTGACAACCTATTTTCTTTCACCAGCTGTCTTATCAAAAACCGCCACTGCCTCTAGGTCAACTCCCCTTACATGAAAGATCACATTACATTCAACCCTGGTCAAGGTTCACAACATTGACCCCACTTTGAGCAAAAAAAAAAAAAAAAACCTTACTGGCTCCAAGAAGACTTAGACCACATTCATAACATTCTCTTCCTAAAAAGAGAGCGGCCGTATTCCGTTCTTCTGGATGGCCAAGAAGCCAAGACTGGTGCTTATGCCACCATTCATGGGTTGGCCTAATAACGGTAGCTATGATTCTAGAGCTGGAGGCTGCCTTACTTCTGCCCTCAAGGGCTAGGTGCCATTCACATGTCTTGATTGAAGGCTTCGTAGAAGACCACAATTCAGCTCTCTCAACCACCCTACTTTCCGGTGGCACAATGCACCTCCGTGTCAGGATGGCCGAGCGGTCTAAGGCGCTGCGTTCAGGTCGCAGTCTCCCCTGGAGGCGTGGGTTCAAATCCCACTTCTGACAGCGTTTGCATGGTTTTTTCACGGTTCCCCTACCTGCTAGTCTTTCACAGCCAAGAACGTTTTTTTTTTTTTTTTTTTTAACACATTTACACAACAGAGCACTGTGGCTCTATAGCTCAGGGGTTAGAGCACTGGTCTTGTAAACCAGGGGTCGTGAGTTCAAATCTCACTAGGGCCTAAGCATTATTTCATGCGCTGTATCTTTCTTTCCTGACAACCTATTTTCTTTCACCAGCTGTCTTATCAAAAACCGCCACTGCCTCTAGGTCAACTCCCCTTACATGAAAGATCACATTACATTCAACCCTGGTCAAGGTTCACAACATTGACCCCACTTTGAGCAAAAAAAAAAAAAAAAACCTTACTGGCTCCAAGAAGACTTAGACCACATTCATAACATTCTCTTCCTAAAAAGAGAGCGGCCGTATTCCGTTCTTCTGGATGGCCAAGAAGCCAAGACTGGTGCTTATGCCACCATTCATGGGTTGGCCTAATAACGGTAGCTATGATTCTAGAGCTGGAGGCTGCCTTACTTCTGCCCTCAAGGGCTAGGTGCCATTCACATGTCTTGATTGAAGGCTTCGTAGAAGACCACAATTCAGCTCTCTCAACCACCCTACTTTCCGGTGGCACAATGCACCTCCGTGTCAGGATGGCCGAGCGGTCTAAGGCGCTGCGTTCAGGTCGCAGTCTCCCCTGGAGGCGTGGGTTCAAATCCCACTTCTGACAGCGTTTGCATGGTTTTTTCACGGTTCCCCTACCTGCTAGTCTTTCACAGCCAAGAACGTTTTTTTTTTTTTTTTTTTTAACACATTTACACAACAGAGCACTGTGGCTCTATAGCTCAGGGGTTAGAGCACTGGTCTTGTAAACCAGGGGTCGTGAGTTCAAATCTCACTAGGGCCTAAGCATTATTTCATGCGCTGTATCTTTCTTTCCTGACAACCTATTTTCTTTCACCAGCTGTCTTATCAAAAACCGCCACTGCCTCTAGGTCAACTCCCCTTACATGAAAGATCACATTACATTCAACCCTGGTCAAGGTTCACAACATTGACCCCACTTTGAGCAAAAAAAAAAAAAAAAACCTTACTGGCTCCAAGAAGACTTAGACCACATTCATAACATTCTCTTCCTAAAAAGAGAGCGTCCGTATTCCGTTCTTCTGGATGGCCAAGAAGCCAAGACTGGTGCTTATGCCACCATTCATGGGTTGGCCTAATAACGGTAGCTATGATTCTAGAGCTGGAGGCTGCCTTACTTCTGCCCTCAAGGGCTAGGTGCCATTCACATGTCTTGATTGAAGGCTTCGTAGAAGACCACAATTCAGCTCTCTCAACCACCCTACTTTCCGGTGGCACAATGCACCTCCGTGTCAGGATGGCCGAGCGGTCTAAGGCGCTGCGTTCAGGTCGCAGTCTCCCCTGGAGGCGTGGGTTCAAATCCCACTTCTGACAGCGTTTGCATGGTTTTTTCACGGTTCCCCTACCTGCTAGTCTTTCACAGCCAAGAACGTTTTTTTTTTTTTTTTTTTTAACACATTTACACAACAGAGCACTGTGGCTCTATAGCTCAGGGGTTAGAGCACTGGTCTTGTAAACCAGGGGTCGTGAGTTCAAATCTCACTAGGGCCTAAGCATTATTTCATGCGCTGTATCTTTCTTTCCTGACAACCTATTTTCTTTCACCAGCTGTCTTATCAAAAACCGCCACTGCCTCTAGGTCAACTCCCCTTACATGAAAGATCACATTACATTCAACCCTGGTCAAGGTTCACAACATTGACCCCACTTTGAGCAAAAAAAAAAAAAAAAACCTTACTGGCTCCAAGAAGACTTAGACCACATTCATAACATTCTCTTCCTAAAAAGAGAGCGGCCGTATTCCGTTCTTCTGGATGGCCAAGAAGCCAAGACTGGTGCTTATGCCACCATTCATGGGTTGGCCTAATAACGGTAGCTATGATTCTAGAGCTGGAGGCTGCCTTACTTCTGCCCTCAAGGGCTAGGTGCCATTCACATGTCTTGATTGAAGGCTTCGTAGAAGACCACAATTCAGCTCTCTCAACCACCCTACTTTCCGGTGGCACAATGCACCTCCGTGTCAGGATGGCCGAGCGGTCTAAGGCGCTGCGTTCAGGTCGCAGTCTCCCCTGGAGGCGTGGGTTCAAATCCCACTTCTGACAGCGTTTGCATGGTTTTTTCACGGTTCCCCTACCTGCTAGTCTTTCACAGCCAAGAACGTTTTTTTTTTTTTTTTTTTTAACACATTTACACAACAGAGCACTGTGGCTCTATAGCTCAGGGGTTAGAGCACTGGTCTTGTAAACCAGGGGTCGTGAGTTCAAATCTCACTAGGGCCTAAGCATTATTTCATGCGCTGTATCTTTCTTTCCTGACAACCTATTTTCTTTCACCAGCTGTCTTATCAAAAACCGCCACTGCCTCTAGGTCAACTCCCCTTACATGAAAGATCACATTACATTCAACCCTGGTCAAGGTTCACAACATTGACCCCACTTTGAGCAAAAAAAAAAAAAAAAAACCTTACTGGCTCCAAGAAGACTTAGACCACATTCATAACATTCTCTTCCTAAAAAGAGAGCGGCCGTATTCCGTTCTTCTGGATGGCCAAGAAGCCAAGACTGGTGCTTATGCCACCATTCATGGGTTGGCCTAATAACGGTAGCTATGATTCTAGAGCTGGAGGCTGCCTTACTTCTGCCCTCAAGGGCTAGGTGCCATTCACATGTCTTGATTGAAGGCTTCGTAGAAGACCACAATTCAGCTCTCTCAACCACCCTACTTTCCGGTGGCACAATGCACCTCCGTGTCAGGATGGCCGAGCGGTCTAAGGCGCTGCGTTCAGGTCGCAGTCTCCCCTGGAGGCGTGGGTTCAAATCCCACTTCTGACAGCGTTTGCATGGTTTTTTCACGGTTCCCCTACCTGCTAGTCTTTCACAGCCAAGAACGTTTTTTTTTTTTTTTTTTTTAACACATTTACACAACAGAGCACTGTGGCTCTATAGCTCAGGGGTTAGAGCACTGGTCTTGTAAACCAGGGGTCGTGAGTTCAAATCTCACTAGGGCCTAAGCATTATTTCATGCGCTGTATCTTTCTTTCCTGACAACCTATTTTCTTTCACCAGCTGTCTTATCAAAAACCGCCACTGCCTCTAGGTCAACTCCCCTTACATGAAAGATCACATTACATTCAACCCTGGTCAAGGTTCACAACATTGACCCCACTTTGAGCAAAAAAAAAAAAAAAAACCTTACTGGCTCCAAGAAGACTTAGACCACATTCATAACATTCTCTTCCTAAAAAGAGAGCGGCCGTATTCCGTTCTTCTGGATGGCCAAGAAGCCAAGACTGGTGCTTATGCCACCATTCATGGGTTGGCCTAATAACGGTAGCTATGATTCTAGAGCTGGAGGCTGCCTTACTTCTGCCCTCAAGGGCTAGGTGCCATTCACATGTCTTGATTGAAGGCTTCGTAGAAGACCACAATTCAGCTCTCTCAACCACCCTACTTTCCGGTGGCACAATGCACCTCCGTGTCAGGATGGCCGAGCGGTCTAAGGCGCTGCGTTCAGGTCGCAGTCTCCCCTGGAGGCGTGGGTTCAAATCCCACTTCT
>NC_090646.1:413289872-413394872 GCF_040937935.1 Hyperolius riggenbachi | reverse complement strand
CTGGAGGCTGCCTTACTTCTGCCCTCAAGGGCTAGGTGCCATTCACATGTCTTGATTGAAGGCTTCGTAGAAGACCACAATTCAGCTCTCTCAACCACCCTACTTTCCGGTGGCACAATGCACCTCCGTGTCAGGATGGCCGAGCGGTCTAAGGCGCTGCGTTCAGGTCGCAGTCTCCCCTGGAGGCGTGGGGTCAAATCCCACTTCTGACAGCGTTTGCATGGTTTTTTCACGGTTCCCCTACCTGCTAGTCTTTCACAGCCAAGAACGTTTTTTTTTTTTTTTTTTTTAACACATTTACACAACAGAGCACTGTGGCTCTATAGCTCAGGGGTTAGAGCACTGGTCTTGTAAACCAGGGGTCGTGAGTTCAAATCTCACTAGGGCCTAAGCATTATTTCATGCGCTGTATCTTTCTTTCCTGACAACCTATTTTCTTTCACCAGCTGTCTTATCAAAAACCGCCACTGCCTCTAGGTCAACTCCCCTTACATGAAAGATCACATTACATTCAACCCTGGTCAAGGTTCACAACATTGACCCCACTTTGAGCAAAAAAAAAAAAAAAAACCTTACTGGCTCCAAGAAGACTTAGACCACATTCATAACATTCTCTTCCTAAAAAGAGAGCGGCCGTATTCCGTTCTTCTGGATTGCCAAGAAGCCAAGACTGGTGCTTATGCCACCATTCATGGGTTGGCCTAATAACGGTAGCTATGATTCTAGAGCTGGAGGCTGCCTTACTTCTGCCCTCAAGGGCTAGGTGCCATTCACATGTCTTGATTGAAGGCTTCGTAGAAGACCACAATTCAGCTCTCTCAACCACCCTACTTTCCGGTGGCACAATGCACCTCCGTGTCAGGATGGCCGAGCGGTCTAAGGCGCTGCGTTCAGGTCGCAGTCTCCCCTGGAGGCGTGGGTTCAAATCCCACTTCTGACAGCGTTTGCATGGTTTTTTCACGGTTCCCCTACCTGCTAGTCTTTCACAGCCAAGAACGTTTTTTTTTTTTTTTTTTTTAACACATTTACACAACAGAGCACTGTGGCTCTATAGCTCAGGGGTTAGAGCACTGGTCTTGTAAACCAGGGGTCGTGAGTTCAAATCTCACTAGGGCCTAAGCATTATTTCATGCGCTGTATCTTTCTTTCCTGACAACCTATTTTCTTTCACCAGCTGTCTTATCAAAAACCGCCACTGCCTCTAGGTCAACTCCCCTTACATGAAAGATCACATTACATTCAACCCTGGTCAAGGTTCACAACATTGACCCCACTTTGAGCAAAAAAAAAAAAAAAAACCTTACTGGCTCCAAGAAGACTTAGACCACATTCATAACATTCTCTTCCTAAAAAGAGAGCGGCCGTATTCCGTTCTTCTGGATGGCCAAGAAGCCAAGACTGGTGCTTATGCCACCATTCATGGGTTGGCCTAATAACGGTAGCTATGATTCTAGAGCTGGAGGCTGCCTTACTTCTGCCCTCAAGGGCTAGGTGCCATTCACATGTCTTGATTGAAGGCTTCGTAGAAGACCACAATTCAGCTCTCTCAACCACCCTACTTTCCGGTGGCACAATGCACCTCCGTGTCAGGATGGCCGAGCGGTCTAAGGCGCTGCGTTCAGGTCGCAGTCTCCCCTGGAGGCGTGGGTTCAAATCCCACTTCTGACAGCGTTTGCATGGTTTTTTCACGGTTCCCCTACCTGCTAGTCTTTCACAGCCAAGAACGTTTTTTTTTTTTTTTTTTTTAACACATTTACACAACAGAGCACTGTGGCTCTATAGCTCAGGGGTTAGAGCACTGGTCTTGTAAACCAGGGGTCGTGAGTTCAAATCTCACTAGGGCCTAAGCATTATTTCATGCGCTGTATCTTTCTTTCCTGACAACCTATTTTCTTTCACCAGCTGTCTTATCAAAAACCGCCACTGCCTCTAGGTCAACTCCCCTTACATGAAAGATCACATTACATTCAACCCTGGTCAAGGTTCACAACATTGACCCCACTTTGAGCAAAAAAAAAAAAAAAAACCTTACTGGCTCCAAGAAGACTTAGACCACATTCATAACATTCTCTTCCTAAAAAGAGAGCGGCCGTATTCCGTTCTTCTGGATGGCCAAGAAGCCAAGACTGGTGCTTATGCCACCATTCATGGGTTGGCCTAATAACGGTAGCTATGATTCTAGAGCTGGAGGCTGCCTTACTTCTGCCCTCAAGGGCTAGGTGCCATTCACATGTCTTGATTGAAGGCTTCGTAGAAGACCACAATTCAGCTCTCTCAACCACCCTACTTTCCGGTGGCACAATGCACCTCCGTGTCAGGATGGCCGAGCGGTCTAAGGCGCTGCGTTCAGGTCGCAGTCTCCCCTGGAGGCGTGGGTTCAAATCCCACTTCTGACAGCGTTTGCATGGTTTTTTCACGGTTCCCCTACCTGCTAGTCTTTCACAGCCAAGAACGTTTTTTTTTTTTTTTTTTTTTTTTAACACATTTACACAACAGAGCACTGTGGCTCTATAGCTCAGGGGTTAGAGCACTGGTCTTGTAAACCAGGGGTCGCGAGTTCAAATCTCACTAGGGCCTAAGCATTATTTCATGCGCTGTATCTTTCTTTCCTGACAACCTATTTTCTTTCACCAGCTGTCTTATCAAAAACCGCCACTGCCTCTAGGTCAACTCCCCTTACATGAAAGATCACATTACATTCAACCCTGGTCAAGGTTCACAACATTGACCCCACTTTGAGCAAAAAAAAAAAAAAAAACCTTACTGGCTCCAAGAAGACTTAGACCACATTCATAACATTCTCTTCCTAAAAAGAGAGCGGCCGTATTCCGTTCTTCTGGATGGCCAAGAAGCCAAGACTGGTGCTTATGCCACCATTCATGGGTTGGCCTAATAACGGTAGCTATGATTCTAGAGCTGGAGGCTGCCTTACTTCTGCCCTCAAGGGCTAGGTGCCATTCACATGTCTTGATTGAAGGCTTCGTAGAAGACCACAATTCAGCTCTCTCAACCACCCTACTTTCCGGTGGCACAATGCACCTCCGTGTCAGGATGGCCGAGCGGTCTAAGGCGCTGCGTTCAGGTCGCAGTCTCCCCTGGAGGCGTGGGTTCAAATCCCACTTCTGACAGCGTTTGCATGGTTTTTTCACGGTTCCCCTACCTGCTAGTCTTTCACAGCCAAGAACGTTTTTTTTTTTTTTTTTTTTTTTTAACACATTTACACAACAGAGCACTGTGGCTCTATAGCTCAGGGGTTAGAGCACTGGTCTTGTAAACCAGGGGTCGTGAGTTCAAATCTCACTAGGGCCTAAGCATTATTTCATGCGCTGTATCTTTCTTTCCTGACAACCTATTTTCTTTCACCAGCTGTCTTATCAAAAACCGCCACTGCCTCTAGGTCAACTCCCCTTACATGAAAGATCACATTACATTCAACCCTGGTCAAGGTTCACAACATTGACCCCACTTTGAGCAAAAAAAAAAAAAAAAACCTTACTGGCTCCAAGAAGACTTAGACCACATTCATAACATTCTCTTCCTAAAAAGAGAGCGGCCGTATTCCGTTCTTCTGGATGGCCAAGAAGCCAAGACTGGTGCTTATGCCACCATTCATGGGTTGGCCTAATAACGGTAGCTATGATTCTAGAGCTGGAGGCTGCCTTACTTCTGCCCTCAAGGGCTAGGTGCCATTCACATGTCTTGATTGAAGGCTTCGTAGAAGACCACAATTCAGCTCTCTCAACCACCCTACTTTCCGGTGGCACAATGCACCTCCGTGTCAGGATGGCCGAGCGGTCTAAGGCGCTGCGTTCAGGTCGCAGTCTCCCCTGGAGGCGTGGGTTCAAATCCCACTTCTGACAGCGTTTGCATGGTTTTTTCACGGTTCCCCTACCTGCTAGTCTTTCACAGCCAAGAACGTTTTTTTTTTTTTTTTTTTTTTTTAACACATTTACACAACAGAGCACTGTGGCTCTATAGCTCAGGGGTTAGAGCACTGGTCTTGTAAACCAGGGGTCGTGAGTTCAAATCTCACTAGGGCCTAAGCATTATTTCATGCGCTGTATCTTTCTTTCCTGACAACCTATTTTCTTTCACCAGCTGTCTTATCAAAAACCGCCACTGCCTCTAGGTCAACTCCCCTTACATGAAAGATCACATTACATTCAACCCTGGTCAAGGTTCACAACATTGACCCCACTTTGAGCAAAAAAAAAAAAAAAAACCTTACTGGCTCCAAGAAGACTTAGACCACATTCATAACATTCTCTTCCTAAAAAGAGAGCGGCCGTATTCCGTTCTTCTGGATGGCCAAGAAGCCAAGACTGGTGCTTATGCCACCATTCATGGGTTGGCCTAATAACGGTAGCTATGATTCTAGAGCTGGAGGCTGCCTTACTTCTGCCCTCAAGGGCTAGGTGCCATTCACATGTCTTGATTGAAGGCTTCGTAGAAGACCACAATTCAGCTCTCTCAACCACCCTACTTTCCGGTGGCACAATGCACCTCCGTGTCAGGATGGCCGAGCGGTCTAAGGCGCTGCGTTCAGGTCGCAGTCTCCCCTGGAGGCGTGGGTTCAAATCCCACTTCTGACAGCGTTTGCATGGTTTTTTCACGGTTCCCCTACCTGCTAGTCTTTCACAGCCAAGAACGTTTTTTTTTTTTTTTTTTTTTTTTAACACATTTACACAACAGAGCACTGTGGCTCTCTAGCTCAGGGGTTAGAGCACTGGTCTTGTAAACCAGGGGTCGTGAGTTCAAATCTCACTAGGGCCTAAGCATTATTTCATGCGCTGTATCTTTCTTTCCTGACAACCTATTTTCTTTCACCAGCTGTCTTATCAAAAACCGCCACTGCCTCTAGGTCAACTCCCCTTACATGAAAGATCACATTACATTCAACCCTGGTCAAGGTTCACAACATTGACCCCACTTTGAGCAAAAAAAAAAAAAAAAACCTTACTGGCTCCAAGAAGACTTAGACCACATTCATAACATTCTCTTCCTAAAAAGAGAGCGGCCGTATTCCGTTCTTCTGGATGGCCAAGAAGCCAAGACTGGTGCTTATGCCACCATTCATGGGTTGGCCTAATAACGGTAGCTATGATTCTAGAGCTGGAGGCTGCCTTACTTCTGCCCTCAAGGGCTAGGTGCCATTCACATGTCTTGATTGAAGGCTTCGTAGAAGACCACAATTCAGCTCTCTCAACCACCCTACTTTCCGGTGGCACAATGCACCTCCGTGTCAGGATGGCCGAGCGGTCTAAGGCGCTGCGTTCAGGTCGCAGTCTCCCCTGGAGGCGTGGGTTCAAATCCCACTTCTGACAGCGTTTGCATGGTTTTTTCACGGTTCCCCTACCTGCTAGTCTTTCACAGCCAAGAACGTTTTTTTTTTTTTTTTTTTTTTTTAACACATTTACACAACAGAGCACTGTGGCTCTATAGCTCAGGGGTTAGAGCACTGGTCTTGTAAACCAGGGGTCGTGAGTTCAAATCTCACTAGGGCCTAAGCATTATTTCATGCGCTGTATCTTTCTTTCCTGACAACCTATTTTCTTTCACCAGCTGTCTTATCAAAAACCGCCACTGCCTCTAGGTCAACTCCCCTTACATGAAAGATCACATTACATTCAACCCTGGTCAAGGTTCACAACATTGACCCCACTTTGAGCAAAAAAAAAAAAAAAAACCTTACTGGCTCCAAGAAGACTTAGACCACATTCATAACATTCTCTTCCTAAAAAGAGAGCGGCCGTATTCCGTTCTTCTGGATGGCCAAGAAGCCAAGACTGGTGCTTATGCCACCATTCATGGGTTGGCCTAATAACGGTAGCTATGATTCTAGAGCTGGAGGCTGCCTTACTTCTGCCCTCAAGGGCTAGGTGCCATTCACATGTCTTGATTGAAGGCTTCGTAGAAGACCACAATTCAGCTCTCTCAACCACCCTACTTTCCGGTGGCACAATGCACCTCCGTGTCAGGATGGCCGAGCGGTCTAAGGCGCTGCGTTCAGGTCGCAGTCTCCCCTGGAGGCGTGGGTTCAAATCCCACTTCTGACAGCGTTTGCATGGTTTTTTCACGGTTCCCCTACCTGCTAGTCTTTCACAGCCAAGAACGTTTTTTTTTTTTTTTTTTTTTTTTAACACATTTACACAACAGAGCACTGTGGCTCTATAGCTCAGGGGTTAGAGCACTGGTCTTGTAAACCAGGGGTCGTGAGTTCAAATCTCACTAGGGCCTAAGCATTATTTCATGCGCTGTATCTTTCTTTCCTGACAACCTATTTTCTTTCACCAGCTGTCTTATCAAAAACCGCCACTGCCTCTAGGTCAACTCCCCTTACATGAAAGATCACATTACATTCAACCCTGGTCAAGGTTCACAACATTGACCCCACTTTGAGCAAAAAAAAAAAAAAAAACCTTACTGGCTCCAAGAAGACTTAGACCACATTCATAACATTCTCTTCCTAAAAAGAGAGCGGCCGTATTCCGTTCTTCTGGATGGCCAAGAAGCCAAGACTGGTGCTTATGCCACCATTCATGGGTTGGCCTAATAACGGTAGCTATGATTCTAGAGCTGGAGGCTGCCTTACTTCTGCCCTCAAGGGCTAGGTGCCATTCACATGTCTTGATTGAAGGCTTCGTAGAAGACCACAATTCAGCTCTCTCAACCACCCTACTTTCCGGTGGCACAATGCACCTCCGTGTCAGGATGGCCGAGCGGTCTAAGGCGCTGCGTTCAGGTCGCAGTCTCCCCTGGAGGCGTGGGTTCAAATCCCACTTCTGACAGCGTTTGCATGGTTTTTTCACGGTTCCCCTACCTGCTAGTCTTTCACAGCCAAGAACGTTTTTTTTTTTTTTTTTTTTAACACATTTACACAACAGAGCACTGTGGCTCTATAGCTCAGGGGTTAGAGCACTGGTCTTGTAAACCAGGGGTCGTGAGTTCAAATCTCACTAGGGCCTAAGCATTATTTCATGCGCTGTATCTTTCTTTCCTGACAACCTATTTTCTTTCACCAGCTGTCTTATCAAAAACCGCCACTGCCTCTAGGTCAACTCCCCTTACATGAAAGATCACATTACATTCAACCCTGGTCAAGGTTCACAACATTGACCCCACTTTGAGCAAAAAAAAAAAAAAAAAACCTTACTGGCTCCAAGAAGACTTAGACCACATTCATAACATTCTCTTCCTAAAAAGAGAGCGGCCGTATTCCGTTCTTCTGGATGGCCAAGAAGCCAAGACTGGTGCTTATGCCACCATTCATGGGTTGGCCTAATAACGGTAGCTATGATTCTAGAGCTGGAGGCTGCCTTACTTCTGCCCTCAAGGGCTAGGTGCCATTCACATGTCTTGATTGAAGGCTTCGTAGAAGACCACAATTCAGCTCTCTCAACCACCCTACTTTCCGGTGGCACAATGCACCTCCGTGTCAGGATGGCCGAGCGGTCTAAGGCGCTGCGTTCAGGTCGCAGTCTCCCCTGGAGGCGTGGGTTCAAATCCCACTTCTGACAGCGTTTGCATGGTTTTTTCACGGTTCCCCTACCTGCTAGTCTTTCACAGCCAAGAACGTTTTTTTTTTTTTTTTTTTTAACACATTTACACAACAGAGCACTGTGGCTCTATAGCTCAGGGGTTAGAGCACTGGTCTTGTAAACCAGGGGTCGTGAGTTCAAATCTCACTAGGGCCTAAGCATTATTTCATGCGCTGTATCTTTCTTTCCTGACAACCTATTTTCTTTCACCAGCTGTCTTATCAAAAACCGCCACTGCCTCTAGGTCAACTCCCCTTACATGAAAGATCACATTACATTCAACCCTGGTCAAGGTTCACAACATTGACCCCACTTTGAGCAAAAAAAAAAAAAAAAACCTTACTGGCTCCAAGAAGACTTAGACCACATTCATAACATTCTCTTCCTAAAAAGAGAGCGGCCGTATTCCGTTCTTCTGGATGGCCAAGAAGCCAAGACTGGTGCTTATGCCACCATTCATGGGTTGGCCTAATAACGGTAGCTATGATTCTAGAGCTGGAGGCTGCCTTACTTCTGCCCTCAAGGGCTAGGTGCCATTCACATGTCTTGATTGAAGGCTTCGTAGAAGACCACAATTCAGCTCTCTCAACCACCCTACTTTCCGGTGGCACAATGCACCTCCGTGTCAGGATGGCCGAGCGGTCTAAGGCGCTGCGTTCAGGTCGCAGTCTCCCCTGGAGGCGTGGGTTCAAATCCCACTTCTGACAGCGTTTGCATGGTTTTTTCACGGTTCCCCTACCTGCTAGTCTTTCACAGCCAAGAACGTTTTTTTTTTTTTTTTTTTTAACACATTTACACAACAGAGCACTGTGGCTCTATAGCTCAGGGGTTAGAGCACTGGTCTTGTAAACCAGGGGTCGTGAGTTCAAATCTCACTAGGGCCTAAGCATTATTTCATGCGCTGTATCTTTCTTTCCTGACAACCTATTTTCTTTCACCAGCTGTCTTATCAAAAACCGCCACTGCCTCTAGGTCAACTCCCCTTACATGAAAGATCACATTACATTCAACCCTGGTCAAGGTTCACAACATTGACCCCACTTTGAGCAAAAAAAAAAAAAAAAAACCTTACTGGCTCCAAGAAGACTTAGACCACATTCATAACATTCTCTTCCTAAAAAGAGAGCGGCCGTATTCCGTTCTTCTGGATGGCCAAGAAGCCAAGACTGGTGCTTATGCCACCATTCATGGGTTGGCCTAATAACGGTAGCTATGATTCTAGAGCTGGAGGCTGCCTTACTTCTGCCCTCAAGGGCTAGGTGCCATTCACATGTCTTGATTGAAGGCTTCGTAGAAGACCACAATTCAGCTCTCTCAACCACCCTACTTTCCGGTGGCACAATGCACCTCCGTGTCAGGATGGCCGAGCGGTCTAAGGCGCTGCGTTCAGGTCGCAGTCTCCCCTGGAGGCGTGGGTTCAAATCCCACTTCTGACAGCGTTTGCATGGTTTTTTCACGGTTCCCCTACCTGCTAGTCTTTCACAGCCAAGAACGTTTTTTTTTTTTTTTTTTTTTAACACATTTACACAACAGAGCACTGTGGCTCTATAGCTCAGGGGTTAGAGCACTGGTCTTGTAAACCAGGGGTCGTGAGTTCAAATCTCACTAGGGCCTAAGCATTATTTCATGCGCTGTATCTTTCTTTCCTGACAACCTATTTTCTTTCACCAGCTGTCTTATCAAAAACCGCCACTGCCTCTAGGTCAACTCCCCTTACATGAAAGATCACATTACATTCAACCCTGGTCAAGGTTCACAACATTGACCCCACTTTGAGCAAAAAAAAAAAAAAAAACCTTACTGGCTCCAAGAAGACTTAGACCACATTCATAACATTCTCTTCCTAAAAAGAGAGCGGCCGTATTCCGTTCTTCTGGATGGCCAAGAAGCCAAGACTGGTGCTTATGCCACCATTCATGGGTTGGCCTAATAACGGTAGCTATGATTCTAGAGCTGGAGGCTGCCTTACTTCTGCCCTCAAGGGCTAGGTGCCATTCACATGTCTTGATTGAAGGCTTCGTAGAAGACCACAATTCAGCTCTCTCAACCACCCTACTTTCCGGTGGCACAATGCACCTCCGTGTCAGGATGGCCGAGCGGTCTA
This sequence comes from Hyperolius riggenbachi, assembly GCF_040937935.1. NCBI lineage: Eukaryota > Metazoa > Chordata > Amphibia > Anura > Hyperoliidae > Hyperolius > Hyperolius riggenbachi. The sequence continues at coordinate 413,385,230 of NC_090646.1, read as the reverse complement.
AGGCGCTGCGTTCAGGTCGCAGTCTCCCCTGGAGGCGTGGGTTCAAATCCCACTTCTGACAGCGTTTGCATGGTTTTTTCACGGTTCCCCTACCTGCTAGTCTTTCACAGCCAAGAACGTTTTTTTTTTTTTTTTTTTTTTTTAACACATTTACACAACAGAGCACTGTGGCTCTATAGCTCAGGGGTTAGAGCACTGGTCTTGTAAACCAGGGGTCGTGAGTTCAAATCTCACTAGGGCCTAAGCATTATTTCATGTGCTGTATCTTTCTTTCCTGACAACCTATTTTCTTTCACCAGCTGTCTTATCAAAAACCGCCACTGCCTCTAGGTCAACTCCCCTTACATGAAAGATCACATTACATTCAACCCTGGTCAAGGTTCACAACATTGACCCCACTTTGAGCAAAAAAAAAAAAAAAAACCTTACTGGCTCCAAGAAGACTTAGACCACATTCATAACATTCTCTTCCTAAAAAGAGAGCGGCCGTATTCCGTTCTTCTGGATGGCCAAGAAGCCAAGACTGGTGCTTATGCCACCATTCATGGGTTGGCCTAATAACGGTAGCTATGATTCTAGAGCTGGAGGCTGCCTTACTTCTGCCCTCAAGGGCTAGGTGCCATTCACATGTCTTGATTGAAGGCTTCGTAGAAGACCACAATTCAGCTCTCTCAACCACCCTACTTTCCGGTGGCACAATGCACCTCCGTGTCAGGATGGCCGAGCGGTCTAAGGCGCTGCGTTCAGGTCGCAGTCTCCCCTGGAGGCGTGGGTTCAAATCCCACTTCTGACAGCGTTTGCATGGTTTTTTCACGGTTCCCCTACCTGCTAGTCTTTCACAGCCAAGAACGTTTTTTTTTTTTTTTTTTTTTTTTTAACACATTTACACAACAGAGCACTGTGGCTCTATAGCTCAGGGGTTAGAGCACTGGTCTTGTCAACCAGGGGTCGTGAGTTCAAATCTCACTAGGGCCTAAGCATTATTTCATGCGCTGTATCTTTCTTTCCTGACAACCTATTTTCTTTCACCAGCTGTCTTATCAAAAACCGCCACTGCCTCTAGGTCAACTCCCCTTACATGAAAGATCACATTACATTCAACCCTGGTCAAGGTTCACAACATTGACCCCACTTTGAGCAAAAAAAAAAAAAAAAACCTTACTGGCTCCAAGAAGACTTAGACCACATTCATAACATTCTCTTCCTAAAAAGAGAGCGGCCGTATTCCGTTCTTCTGGATGGCCAAGAAGCCAAGACTGGTGCTTATGCCACCATTCATGGGTTGGCCTAATAACGGTAGCTATGATTCTAGAGCTGGAGGCTGCCTTACTTCTGCCCTCAAGGGCTAGGTGCCATTCACATGTCTTGATTGAAGGCTTCGTAGAAGACCACAATTCAGCTCTCTCAACCACCCTACTTTCCGGTGGCACAATGCACCTCCGTGTCAGGATGGCCGAGCGGTCTAAGGCGCTGCGTTCAGGTCGCAGTCTCCCCTGGAGGCGTGGGTTCAAATCCCACTTCTGACAGCGTTTGCATGGTTTTTTCACGGTTCCCCTACCTGCTAGTCTTTCACAGCCAAGAACGTTTTTTTTTTTTTTTTTTTTAACACATTTACACAACAGAGCACTGTGGCTCTATAGCTCAGGGGTTAGAGCACTGGTCTTGTAAACCAGGGGTCGTGAGTTCAAATCTCACTAGGGCCTAAGCATTATTTCATGCGCTGTATCTTTCTTTCCTGACAACCTATTTTCTTTCACCAGCTGTCTTATCAAAAACCGCCACTGCCTCTAGGTCAACTCCCCTTACATGAAAGATCACATTACATTCAACCCTGGTCAAGGTTCACAACATTGACCCCACTTTGAGCAAAAAAAAAAAAAAAAAACCTTACTGGCTCCAAGAAGACTTAGACCACATTCATAACATTCTCTTCCTAAAAAGAGAGCGGCCGTATTCCGTTCTTCTGGATGGCCAAGAAGCCAAGACTGGTGCTTATGCCACCATTCATGGGTTGGCCTAATAACGGTAGCTATGATTCTAGAGCTGGAGGCTGCCTTACTTCTGCCCTCAAGGGCTAGGTGCCATTCACATGTCTTGATTGAAGGCTTCGTAGAAGACCACAATTCAGCTCTCTCAACCACCCTACTTTCCGGTGGCACAATGCACCTCCGTGTCAGGATGGCCGAGCGGTCTAAGGCGCTGCGTTCAGGTCGCAGTCTCCCCTGGAGGCGTGGGTTCAAATCCCACTTCTGACAGCGTTTGCATGGTTTTTTCACGGTTCCCCTACCTGCTAGTCTTTCACAGCCAAGAACGTTTTTTTTTTTTTTTTTTTTAACACATTTACACAACAGAGCACTGTGGCTCTATAGCTCAGGGGTTAGAGCACTGGTCTTGTAAACCAGGGGTCGTGAGTTCAAATCTCACTAGGGCCTAAGCATTATTTCATGCGCTGTATCTTTCTTTCCTGACAACCTATTTTCTTTCACCAGCTGTCTTATCAAAAACCGCCACTGCCTCTAGGTCAACTCCCCTTACATGAAAGATCACATTACATTCAACCCTGGTCAAGGTTCACAACATTGACCCCACTTTGAGCAAAAAAAAAAAAAAAAACCTTACTGGCTCCAAGAAGACTTAGACCACATTCATAACATTCTCTTCCTAAAAAGAGAGCGGCCGTATTCCGATCTTCTGGATGGCCAAGAAGCCAAGACTGGTGCTTATGCCACCATTCATGGGTTGGCCTAATAACGGTAGCTATGATTCTAGAGCTGGAGGCTGCCTTACTTCTGCCCTCAAGGGCTAGGTGCCATTCACATGTCTTGATTGAAGGCTTCGTAGAAGACCACAATTCAGCTCTCTCAACCACCCTACTTTCCGGTGGCACAATGCACCTCCGTGTCAGGATGGCCGAGCGGTCTAAGGCGCTGCGTTCAGGTCGCAGTCTCCCCTGGAGGCGTGGGTTCAAATCCCACTTCTGACAGCGTTTGCATGGTTTTTTCACGGTTCCCCTACCTGCTAGTCTTTCACAGCCAAGAACGTTTTTTTTTTTTTTTTTTTTTTTTAACACATTTACACAACAGAGCACTGTGGCTCTATAGCTCAGGGGTTAGAGCACTGGTCTTGTAAACCAGGGGTCGTGAGTTCAAATCTCACTAGGGCCTAAGCATTATTTCATGCGCTGTATCTTTCTTTCCTGACAACCTATTTTCTTTCACCAGCTGTCTTATCAAAAACCGCCACTGCCTCTAGGTCAACTCCCCTTACATGAAAGATCACATTACATTCAACCCTGGTCAAGGTTCACAACATTGACCCCACTTTGAGCAAAAAAAAAAAAAAAAACCTTACTGGCTCCAAGAAGACTTAGACCACATTCATAACATTCTCTTCCTAAAAAGAGAGCGGCCGTATTCCGTTCTTCTGGATGGCCAAGAAGCCAAGACTGGTGCTTATGCCACCATTCATGGGTTGGCCTAATAACGGTAGCTATGATTCTAGAGCTGGAGGCTGCCTTACTTCTGCCCTCAAGGGCTAGGTGCCATTCACATGTCTTGATTGAAGGCTTCGTAGAAGACCACAATTCAGCTCTCTCAACCACCCTACTTTCCGGTGGCACAATGCACCTCCGTGTCAGGATGGCCGAGCGGTCTAAGGCGCTGCGTTCAGGTCGCAGTCTCCCCTGGAGGCGTGGGTTCAAATCCCACTTCTGACAGCGTTTGCATGGTTTTTTCACGGTTCCCCTACCTGCTAGTCTTTCACAGCCAAGAACGTTTTTTTTTTTTTTTTTTTTAACACATTTACACAACAGAGCACTGTGGCTCTATAGCTCAGGGGTTAGAGCACTGGTCTTGTAAACCAGGGGTCGTGAGTTCAAATCTCACTAGGGCCTAAGCATTATTTCATGCGCTGTATCTTTCTTTCCTGACAACCTATTTTCTTTCACCAGCTGTCTTATCAAAAACCGCCACTGCCTCTAGGTCAACTCCCCTTACATGAAAGATCACATTACATTCAACCCTGGTCAAGGTTCACAACATTGACCCCACTTTGAGCAAAAAAAAAAAAAAAACCTTACTGGCTCCAAGAAGACTTAGACCACATTCATAACATTCTCTTCCTAAAAAGAGAGCGGCCGTATTCCGTTCTTCTGGATGGCCAAGAAGCCAAGACTGGTGCTTATGCCACCATTCATGGGTTGGCCTAATAACGGTAGCTATGATTCTAGAGCTGGAGGCTGCCTTACTTCTGCCCTCAAGGGCTAGGTGCCATTCACATGTCTTGATTGAAGGCTTCGTAGAAGACCACAATTCAGCTCTCTCAACCACCCTACTTTCCGGTGGCACAATGCACCTCCGTGTCAGGATGGCCGAGCGGTCTAAGGCGCTGCGTTCAGGTCGCAGTCTCCCCTGGAGGCGTGGGTTCAAATCCCACTTCTGACAGCGTTTGCATGGTTTTTTCACGGTTCCCCTACCTGCTAGTCTTTCACAGCCAAGAACGTTTTTTTTTTTTTTTTTTTTTTTTAACACATTTACACAACAGAGCACTGTGGCTCTATAGCTCAGGGGTTAGAGCACTGGTCTTGTAAACCAGGGGTCGTGAGTTCAAATCTCACTAGGGCCTAAGCATTATTTCATGCGCTGTATCTTTCTTTCCTGACAACCTATTTTCTTTCACCAGCTGTCTTATCAAAAACCGCCACTGCCTCTAGGTCAACTCCCCTTACATGAAAGATCACATTACATTCAACCCTGGTCAAGGTTCACAACATTGACCCCACTTTGAGCAAAAAAAAAAAAAAAAACCTTACTGGCTCCAAGAAGACTTAGACCACATTCATAACATTCTCTTCCTAAAAAGAGAGCGGCCGTATTCCGTTCTTCTGGATGGCCAAGAAGCCAAGACTGGTGCTTATGCCACCATTCATGGGTTGGCCTAATAACGGTAGCTATGATTCTAGAGCTGGAGGCTGCCTTACTTCTGCCCTCAAGGGCTAGGTGCCATTCACATGTCTTGATTGAAGGCTTCGTAGAAGACCACAATTCAGCTCTCTCAACCACCCTACTTTCCGGTGGCACAATGCACCTCCGTGTCAGGATGGCCGAGCGGTCTAAGGCGCTGCGTTCAGGTCGCAGTCTCCCCTGGAGGCGTGGGTTCAAATCCCACTTCTGACAGCGTTTGCATGGTTTTTTCACGGTTCCCCTACCTGCTAGTCTTTCACAGCCAAGAACGTTTTTTTTTTTTTTTTTTTTTTTAACACATTTACACAACAGAGCACTGTGGCTCTATAGCTCAGGGGTTAGAGCACTGGTCTTGTAAACCAGGGGTCGTGAGTTCAAATCTCACTAGGGCCTAAGCATTATTTCATGCGCTGTATCTTTCTTTCCTGACAACCTATTTTCTTTCACCAGCTGTCTTATCAAAAACCGCCACTGCCTCTAGGTCAACTCCCCTTACATGAAAGATCACATTACATTCAACCCTGGTCAAGGTTCACAACATTGACCCCACTTTGAGCAAAAAAAAAAAAAAAAACCTTACTGGCTCCAAGAAGACTTAGACCACATTCATAACATTCTCTTCCTAAAAAGAGAGCGGCCGTATTCCGTTCTTCTGGATGGCCAAGAAGCCAAGACTGGTGCTTATGCCACCATTCATGGGTTGGCCTAATAACGGTAGCTATGATTCTAGAGCTGGAGGCTGCCTTACTTCTGCCCTCAAGGGCTAGGTGCCATTCACATGTCTTGATTGAAGGCTTCGTAGAAGACCACAATTCAGCTCTCTCAACCACCCTACTTTCCGGTGGCACAATGCACCTCCGTGTCAGGATGGCCGAGCGGTCTAAGGCGCTGCGTTCAGGTCGCAGTCTCCCCTGGAGGCGTGGGTTCAAATCCCACTTCTGACAGCGTTTGCATGGTTTTTTCACGGTTCCCCTACCTGCTAGTCTTTCACAGCCAAGAACGTTTTTTTTTTTTTTTTTTTTAACACATTTACACAACAGAGCACTGTGGCTCTATAGCTCAGGGGTTAGAGCACTGGTCTTGTAAACCAGGGGTCGTGAGTTCAAATCTCACTAGGGCCTAAGCATTATTTCATGCGCTGTATCTTTCTTTCCTGACAACCTATTTTCTTTCACCAGCTGTCTTATCAAAAACCGCCACTGCCTCTAGGTCAACTCCCCTTACATGAAAGATCACATTACATTCAACCCTGGTCAAGGTTCACAACATTGACCCCACTTTGAGCAAAAAAAAAAAAAAAAAACCTTACTGGCTCCAAGAAGACTTAGACCACATTCATAACATTCTCTTCCTAAAAAGAGAGCGGCCGTATTCCGTTCTTCTGGATGGCCAAGAAGCCAAGACTGGTGCTTATGCCACCATTCATGGGTTGGCCTAATAACGGTAGCTATGATTCTAGAGCTGGAGGCTGCCTTACTTCTGCCCTCAAGGGCTAGGTGCCATTCACATGTCTTGATTGAAGGCTTCGTAGAAGACCACAATTCAGCTCTCTCAACCACCCTACTTTCCGGTGGCACAATGCACCTCCGTGTCAGGATGGCCGAGCGGTCTAAGGCGCTGCGTTCAGGTCGCAGTCTCCCCTGGAGGCGTGGGTTCAAATCCCACTTCTGACAGCGTTTGCATGGTTTTTTCACGGTTCCCCTACCTGCTAGTCTTTCACAGCCAAGAACGTTTTTTTTTTTTTTTTTTTTAACACATTTACACAACAGAGCACTGTGGCTCTATAGCTCAGGGGTTAGAGCACTGGTCTTGTAAACCAGGGGTCGTGAGTTCAAATCTCACTAGGGCCTAAGCATTATTTCATGCGCTGTATCTTTCTTTCCTGACAACCTATTTTCTTTCACCAGCTGTCTTATCAAAAACCGCCACTGCCTCTAGGTCAACTCCCCTTACATGAAAGATCACATTACATTCAACCCTGGTCAAGGTTCACAACATTGACCCCACTTTGAGCAAAAAAAAAAAAAAAAACCTTACTGGCTCCAAGAAGACTTAGACCACATTCATAACATTCTCTTCCTAAAAAGAGAGCGGCCGTATTCCGTTCTTCTGGATGGCCAAGAAGCCAAGACTGGTGCTTATGCCACCATTCATGGGTTGGCCTAATAACGGTAGCTATGATTCTAGAGCTGGAGGCTGCCTTACTTCTGCCCTCAAGGGCTAGGTGCCATTCACATGTCTTGATTGAAGGCTTCGTAGAAGACCACAATTCAGCTCTCTCAACCACCCTACTTTCCGGTGGCACAATGCACCTCCGTGTCAGGATGGCCGAGCGGTCTAAGGCGCTGCGTTCAGGTCGCAGTCTCCCCTGGAGGCGTGGGTTCAAATCCCACTTCTGACAGCGTTTGCATGGTTTTTTCACGGTTCCCCTACCTGCTAGTCTTTCACAGCCAAGAACGTTTTTTTTTTTTTTTTTTTTTTTTAACACATTTACACAACAGAGCACTGTGGCTCTATAGCTCAGGGGTTAGAGCACTGGTCTTGTAAACCAGGGGTCGTGAGTTCAAATCTCACTAGGGCCTAAGCATTATTTCATGCGCTGTATCTTTCTTTCCTGACAACCTATTTTCTTTCACCAGCTGTCTTATCAAAAACCGCCACTGCCTCTAGGTCAACTCCCCTTACATGAAAGATCACATTACATTCAACCCTGGTCAAGGTTCACAACATTGACCCCACTTTGAGCAAAAAAAAAAAAAAAAACCTTACTGGCTCCAAGAAGACTTAGACCACATTCATAACATTCTCTTCCTAAAAAGAGAGCGGCCGTATTCCGTTCTTCTGGATGGCCAAGAAGCCAAGACTGGTGCTTATGCCACCATTCATGGGTTGGCCTAATAACGGTAGCTATGATTCTAGAGCTGGAGGCTGCCTTACTTCTGCCCTCAAGGGCTAGGTGCCATTCACATGTCTTGATTGAAGGCTTCGTAGAAGACCACAATTCAGCTCTCTCAACCACCCTACTTTCCGGTGGCACAATGCACCTCCGTGTCAGGATGGCCGAGCGGTCTAAGGCGCTGCGTTCAGGTCGCAGTCTCCCCTGGAGGCGTGGGTTCAAATCCCACTTCTGACAGCGTTTGCATGGTTTTTTCACGGTTCCCCTACCTGCTAGTCTTTCACAGCCAAGAACGTTTTTTTTTTTTTTTTTTTTTTTTAACACATTTACACAACAGAGCACTGTGGCTCTATAGCTCAGGGGTTAGAGCACTGGTCTTGTAAACCAGGGGTCGTGAGTTCAAATCTCACTAGGGCCTAAGCATTATTTCATGCGCTGTATCTTTCTTTCCTGACAACCTATTTTCTTTCACCAGCTGTCTTATCAAAAACCGCCACTGCCTCTAGGTCAACTCCCCTTACATGAAAGATCACATTACATTCAACCCTGGTCAAGGTTCACAACATTGACCCCACTTTGAGCAAAAAAAAAAAAAAAAACCTTACTGGCTCCAAGAAGACTTAGACCACATTCATAACATTCTCTTCCTAAAAAGAGAGCGGCCGTATTCCGTTCTTCTGGATGGCCAAGAAGCCAAGACTGGTGCTTATGCCACCATTCATGGGTTGGCCTAATAACGGTAGCTATGATTCTAGAGCTGGAGGCTGCCTTACTTCTGCCCTCAAGGGCTAGGTGCCATTCACATGTCTTGATTGAAGGCTTCGTAGAAGACCACAATTCAGCTCTCTCAACCACCCTACTTTCCGGTGGCACAATGCACCTCCGTGTCAGGATGGCCGAGCGGTCTAAGGCGCTGCGTTCAGGTCGCAGTCTCCCCTGGAGGCGTGGGTTCAAATCCCACTTCTGACAGCGTTTGCATGGTTTTTTCACGGTTCCCCTACCTGCTAGTCTTTCACAGCCAAGAACGTTTTTTTTTTTTTTTTTTTTTTTTTAACACATTTACACAACAGAGCACTGTGGCTCTATAGCTCAGGGGTTAGAGCACTGGTCTTGTAAACCAGGGGTCGTGAGTTCAAATCTCACTAGGGCCTAAGCATTATTTCATGCGCTGTATCTTTCTTTCCTGACAACCTATTTTCTTTCACCAGCTGTCTTATCAAAAACCGCCACTGCCTCTAGGTCAACTCCCCTTACATGAAAGATCACATTACATTCAACCCTGGTCAAGGTTCACAACATTGACCCCACTTTGAGCAAAAAAAAAAAAAAAAACCTTACTGGCTCCAAGAAGACTTAGACCACATTCATAACATTCTCTTCCTAAAAAGAGAGCGGCCGTATTCCGTTCTTCTGGATGGCCAAGAAGCCAAGACTGGTGCTTATGCCACCATTCATGGGTTGGCCTAATAACGGTAGCTATGATTCTAGAGCTGGAGGCTGCCTTACTTCTGCCCTCAAGGGCTAGGTGCCATTCACATGTCTTGATTGAAGGCTTCGTAGAAGACCACAATTCAGCTCTCTCAACCACCCTACTTTCCGGTGGCACAATGCACCTCCGTGTCAGGATGGCCGAGCGGTCTAAGGCGCTGCGTTCAGGTCGCAGTCTCCCCTGGAGGCGTGGGTTCAAATCCCACTTCTGACAGCGTTTGCATGGTTTTTTCACGGTTCCCCTACCTGCTAGTCTTTCACAGCCAAGAACGTTTTTTTTTTTTTTTTTTTTTTTTAACACATTTACACAACAGAGCACTGTGGCTCTATAGCTCAGGGGTTAGAGCACTGGTCTTGTAAACCAGGGGTCGTGAGTTCAAATCTCACTAGGGCCTAAGCATTATTTCATGCGCTGTATCTTTCTTTCCTGACAACCTATTTTCTTTCACCAGCTGTCTTATCAAAAACCGCCACTGCCTCTAGGTCAACTCCCCTTACATGAAAGATCACATTACATTCAACCCTGGTCAAGGTTCACAACATTGACCCCACTTTGAGCAAAAAAAAAAAAAAAAACCTTACTGGCTCCAAGAAGACTTAGACCACATTCATAACATTCTCTTCCTAAAAAGAGAGCGGCCGTATTCCGTTCTTCTGGATGGCCAAGAAGCCAAGACTGGTGCTTATGCCACCATTCATGGGTTGGCCTAATAACGGTAGCTATGATTCTAGAGCTGGAGGCTGCCTTACTTCTGCCCTCAAGGGCTAGGTGCCATTCACATGTCTTGATTGAAGGCTTCGTAGAAGACCACAATTCAGCTCTCTCAACCACCCTACTTTCCGGTGGCACAATGCACCTCCGTGTCAGGATGGCCGAGCGGTCTAAGGCGCTGCGTTCAGGTCGCACTCTCCCCTGGAGGCGTGGGTTCAAATCCCACTTCTGACAGCGTTTGCATGGTTTTTTCACGGTTCCCCTACCTGCTAGTCTTTCACAGCCAAGAACGTTTTTTTTTTTTTTTTTTTTAACACATTTACACAACAGAGCACTGTGGCTCTATAGCTCAGGGGTTAGAGCACTGGTCTTGTAAACCAGGGGTCGTGAGTTCAAATCTCACTAGGGCCTAAGCATTATTTCATGCGCTGTATCTTTCTTTCCTGACAACCTATTTTCTTTCACCAGCTGTCTTATCAAAAACCGCCACTGCCTCTAGGTCAACTCCCCTTACATGAAAGATCACATTACATTCAACCCTGGTCAAGGTTCACAACATTGACCCCACTTTGAGCAAAAAAAAAAAAAAAAAACCTTACTGGCTCCAAGAAGACTTAGACCACATTCATAACATTCTCTTCCTAAAAAGAGAGCGGCCGTATTCCGTTCTTCTGGATGGCCAAGAAGCCAAGACTGGTGCTTATGCCACCATTCATGGGTTGGCCTAATAACGGTAGCTATGATTCTAGAGCTGGAGGCTGCCTTACTTCTGCCCTCAAGGGCTAGGTGCCATTCACATGTCTTGATTGAAGGCTTCGTAGAAGACCACAATTCAGCTCTCTCAACCACCCTACTTTCCGGTGGCACAATGCACCTCCGTGTCAGGATGGCCGAGCGGTCTAAGGCGCTGCGTTCAGGTCGCAGTCTCCCCTGGAGGCGTGGGTTCAAATCCCACTTCTGACAGCGTTTGCATGGTTTTTTCACGGTTCCCCTACCTGCTAGTCTTTCACAGCCAAGAACGTTTTTTTTTTTTTTTTTTTTAACACATTTACACAACAGAGCACTGTGGCTCTATAGCTCAGGGGTTAGAGCACTGGTCTTGTAAACCAGGGGTCGTGAGTTCAAATCTCACTAGGGCCTAAGCATTATTTCATGCGCTGTATCTTTCTTTCCTGACAACCTATTTTCTTTCACCAGCTGTCTTATCAAAAACCGCCACTGCCTCTAGGTCAACTCCCCTTACATGAAAGATCACATTACATTCAACCCTGGTCAAGGTTCACAACATTGACCCCACTTTGAGCAAAAAAAAAAAAAAAAAACCTTACTGGCTCCAAGAAGACTTAGACCACATTCATAACATTCTCTTCCTAAAAAGAGAGCGGCCGTATTCCGTTCTTCTGGATGGCCAAGAAGCCAAGACTGGTGCTTATGCCACCATTCATGGGTTGGCCTAATAACGGTAGCTATGATTCTAGAGCTGGAGGCTGCCTTACTTCTGCCCTCAAGGGCTAGGTGCCATTCACATGTCTTGATTGAAGGCTTCGTAGAAGACCACAATTCAGCTCTCTCAACCACCCTACTTTCCGGTGGCACAATGCACCTCCGTGTCAGGATGGCCGAGCGGTCTAAGGCGCTGCGTTCAGGTCGCAGTCTCCCCTGGAGGCGTGGGTTCAAATCCCACTTCTGACAGCGTTTGCATGGTTTTTTCACGGTTCCCCTACCTGCTAGTCTTTCACAGCCAAGAACGTTTTTTTTTTTTTTTTTTTTTTTTAACACATTTACACAACAGAGCACTGTGGCTCTATAGCTCAGGGGTTAGAGCACTGGTCTTGTAAACCAGGGGTCGTGAGTTCAAATCTCACTAGGGCCTAAGCATTATTTCATGCGCTGTATCTTTCTTTCCTGACAACCTATTTTCTTTCACCAGCTGTCTTATCAAAAACCGCCACTGCCTCTAGGTCAACTCCCCTTACATGAAAGATCACATTACATTCAACCCTGGTCAAGGTTCACAACATTGACCCCACTTTGAGCAAAAAAAAAAAAAAAAACCTTACTGGCTCCAAGAAGACTTAGACCACATTCATAACATTCTCTTCCTAAAAAGAGAGCGGCCGTATTCCGTTCTTCTGGATGGCCAAGAAGCCAAGACTGGTGCTTATGCCACCATTCATGGGTTGGCCTAATAACGGTAGCTATGATTCTAGAGCTGGAGGCTGCCTTACTTCTGCCCTCAAGGGCTAGGTGCCATTCACATGTCTTGATTGAAGGCTTCGTAGAAGACCACAATTCAGCTCTCTCAACCACCCTACTTTCCGGTGGCACAATGCACCTCCGTGTCAGGATGGCCGAGCGGTCTAAGGCGCTGCGTTCAGGTCGCAGTCTCCCCTGGAGGCGTGGGTTCAAATCCCACTTCTGACAGCGTTTGCATGGTTTTTTCACGGTTCCCCTACCTGCTAGTCTTTCACAGCCAAGAACGTTTTTTTTTTTTTTTTTTTTTTTTAACACATTTACACAACAGAGCACTGTGGCTCTATAGCTCAGGGGTTAGAGCACTGGTCTTGTAAACCAGGGGTCGTGAGTTCAAATCTCACTAGGGCCTAAGCATTATTTCATGCGCTGTATCTTTCTTTCCTGACAACCTATTTTCTTTCACCAGCTGTCTTATCAAAAACCGCCACTGCCTCTAGGTCAACTCCCCTTACATGAAAGATCACATTACATTCAACCCTGGTCAAGGTTCACAACATTGACCCCACTTTGAGCAAAAAAAAAAAAAAAACCTTACTGGCTCCAAGAAGACTTAGACCACATTCATAACATTCTCTTCCTAAAAAGAGAGCGGCCGTATTCCGTTCTTCTGGATGGCCAAGAAGCCAAGACTGGTGCTTATGCCACCATTCATGGGTTGGCCTAATAACGGTAGCTATGATTCTAGAGCTGGAGGCTGCCTTACTTCTGCCCTCAAGGGCTAGGTGCCATTCACATGTCTTGATTGAAGGCTTCGTAGAAGACCACAATTCAGCTCTCTCAACCACCCTACTTTCCGGTGGCACAATGCACCTCCGTGTCAGGATGGCCGAGCGGTCTAAGGCGCTGCGTTCAGGTCGCAGTCTCCCCTGGAGGCGTGGGTTCAAATCCCACTTCTGACAGCGTTTGCATGGTTTTTTCACGGTTCCCCTACCTGCTAGTCTTTCACAGCCAAGAACGTTTTTTTTTTTTTTTTTTTTAACACATTTACACAACAGAGCACTGTGGCTCTATAGCTCAGGGGTTAGAGCACTGGTCTTGTAAACCAGGGGTCGTGAGTTCAAATCTCACTAGGGCCTAAGCATTATTTCATGCGCTGTATCTTTCTTTCCTGACAACCTATTTTCTTTCACCAGCTGTCTTATCAAAAACCGCCACTGCCTCTAGGTCAACTCCCCTTACATGAAAGATCACATTACATTCAACCCTGGTCAAGGTTCACAACATTGACCCCACTTTGAGCAAAAAAAAAAAAAAAAAACCTTACTGGCTCCAAGAAGACTTAGACCACATTCATAACATTCTCTTCCTAAAAAGAGAGCGGCCGTATTCCGTTCTTCTGGATGGCCAAGAAGCCAAGACTGGTGCTTATGCCACCATTCATGGGTTGGCCTAATAACGGTAGCTATGATTCTAGAGCTGGAGGCTGCCTTACTTCTGCCCTCAAGGGCTAGGTGCCATTCACATGTCTTGATTGAAGGCTTCGTAGAAGACCACAATTCAGCTCTCTCAACCACCCTACTTTCCGGTGGCACAATGCACCTCCGTGTCAGGATGGCCGAGCGGTCTAAGGCGCTGCGTTCAGGTCGCAGTCTCCCCTGGAGGCGTGGGTTCAAATCCCACTTCTGACAGCGTTTGCATGGTTTTTTCACGGTTCCCCTACCTGCTAGTCTTTCACAGCCAAGAACGTTTTTTTTTTTTTTTTTTTTAACACATTTACACAACAGAGCACTGTGGCTCTATAGCTCAGGGGTTAGAGCACTGGTCTTGTAAACCAGGGGTCGTGAGTTCAAATCTCACTAGGGCCTAAGCATTATTTCATGCGCTGTATCTTTCTTTCCTGACAACCTATTTTCTTTCACCAGCTGTCTTATCAAAAACCGCCACTGCCTCTAGGTCAACTCCCCTTACATGAAAGATCACATTACATTCAACCCTGGTCAAGGTTCACAACATTGACCCCACTTTGAGCAAAAAAAAAAAAAAAAACCTTACTGGCTCCAAGAAGACTTAGACCACATTCATAACATTCTCTTCCTAAAAAGAGAGCGGCCGTATTCCGTTCTTCTGGATGGCCAAGAAGCCAAGACTGGTGCTTATGCCACCATTCATGGGTTGGCCTAATAACGGTAGCTATGATTCTAGAGCTGGAGGCTGCCTTACTTCTGCCCTCAAGGGCTAGGTGCCATTCACATGTCTTGATTGAAGGCTTCGTAGAAGACCACAATTCAGCTCTCTCAACCACCCTACTTTCCGGTGGCACAATGCACCTCCGTGTCAGGATGGCCGAGCGGTCTAAGGCGCTGCGTTCAGGTCGCAGTCTCCCCTGGAGGCGTGGGTTCAAATCCCACTTCTGACAGCGTTTGCATGGTTTTTTCACGGTTCCCCTACCTGCTAGTCTTTCACAGCCAAGAACGTTTTTTTTTTTTTTTTTTTTTTTAACACATTTACACAACAGAGCACTGTGGCTCTATAGCTCAGGGGTTAGAGCACTGGTCTTGTAAACCAGGGGTCGTGAGTTCAAATCTCACTAGGGCCTAAGCATTATTTCATGCGCTGTATCTTTCTTTCCTGACAACCTATTTTCTTTCACCAGCTGTCTTATCAAAAACCGCCACTGCCTCTAGGTCAACTCCCCTTACATGAAAGATCACATTACATTCAACCCTGGTCAAGGTTCACAACATTGACCCCACTTTGAGCAAAAAAAAAAAAAAAAACCTTACTGGCTCCAAGAAGACTTAGACCACATTCATAACATTCTCTTCCTAAAAAGAGAGCGGCCGTATTCCGTTCTTCTGGATGGCCAAGAAGCCAACACTGGTGCTTATGCCACCATTCATGGGTTGGCCTAATAACGGTAGCTATGATTCTAGAGCTGGAGGCTGCCTTACTTCTGCCCTCAAGGGCTAGGTGCCATTCACATGTCTTGATTGAAGGCTTCGTAGAAGACCACAATTCAGCTCTCTCAACCACCCTACTTTCCGGTGGCACAATGCACCTCCGTGTCAGGATGGCCGAGCGGTCTAAGGCGCTGCGTTCAGGTCGCAGTCTCCCCTGGAGGCGTGGGTTCAAATCCCACTTCTGACAGCGTTTGCATGGTTTTTTCACGGTTCCCCTACCTGCTAGTCTTTCACAGCCAAGAACGTTTTTTTTTTTTTTTTTTTTTTTTTAACACATTTACACAACAGAGCACTGTGGCTCTATAGCTCAGGGGTTAGAGCACTGGTCTTGTAAACCAGGGGTCGTGAGTTCAAATCTCACTAGGGCCTAAGCATTATTTCATGCGCTGTATCTTTCTTTCCTGACAACCTATTTTCTTTCACCAGCTGTCTTATCAAAAACCGCCACTGCCTCTAGGTCAACTCCCCTTACATGAAAGATCACATTACATTCAACCCTGGTCAAGGTTCACAACATTGACCCCACTTTGAGCAAAAAAAAAAAAAAAAACCTTACTGGCTCCAAGAAGACTTAGACCACATTCATAACATTCTCTTCCTAAAAAGAGAGCGGCCGTATTCCGTTCTTCTGGATGGCCAAGAAGCCAAGACTGGTGCTTATGCCACCATTCATGGGTTGGCCTAATAACGGTAGCTATGATTCTAGAGCTGGAGGCTGCCTTACTTCTGCCCTCAAGGGCTAGGTGCCATTCACATGTCTTGATTGAAGGCTTCGTAGAAGACCACAATTCAGCTCTCTCAACCACCCTACTTTCCGGTGGCACAATGCACCTCCGTGTCAGGATGGCCGAGCGGTCTAAGGCGCTGCGTTCAGGTCGCAGTCTCCCCTGGAGGCGTGGGTTCAAATCCCACTTCTGACAGCGTTTGCATGGTTTTTTCACGGTTCCCCTACCTGCTAGTCTTTCACAGCCAAGAACGTTTTTTTTTTTTTTTTTTTTAACACATTTACACAACAGAGCACTGTGGCTCTATAGCTCAGGGGTTAGAGCACTGGTCTTGTAAACCAGGGGTCGTGAGTTCAAATCTCACTAGGGCCTAAGCATTATTTCATGCGCTGTATCTTTCTTTCCTGACAACCTATTTTCTTTCACCAGCTGTCTTATCAAAAACCGCCACTGCCTCTAGGTCAACTCCCCTTACATGAAAGATCACATTACATTCAACCCTGGTCAAGGTTCACAACATTGACCCCACTTTGAGCAAAAAAAAAAAAAAAAAACCTTACTGGCTCCAAGAAGACTTAGACCACATTCATAACATTCTCTTCCTAAAAAGAGAGCGGCCGTATTCCGTTCTTCTGGATGGCCAAGAAGCCAAGACTGGTGCTTATGCCACCATTCATGGGTTGGCCTAATAACGGTAGCTATGATTCTAGAGCTGGAGGCTGCCTTACTTCTGCCCTCAAGGGCTAGGTGCCATTCACATGTCTTGATTGAAGGCTTCGTAGAAGACCACAATTCAGCTCTCTCAACCACCCTACTTTCCGGTGGCACAATGCACCTCCGTGTCAGGATGGCCGAGCGGTCTAAGGCGCTGCGTTCAGGTCGCAGTCTCCCCTGGAGGCGTGGGTTCAAATCCCACTTCTGACAGCGTTTGCATGGTTTTTTCACGGTTCCCCTACCTGCTAGTCTTTCACAGCCAAGAACGTTTTTTTTTTTTTTTTTTTTAACACATTTACACAACAGAGCACTGTGGCTCTATAGCTCAGGGGTTAGAGCACTGGTCTTGTAAACCAGGGGTCGTGAGTTCAAATCTCACTAGGGCCTAAGCATTATTTCATGCGCTGTATCTTTCTTTCCTGACAACCTATTTTCTTTCACCAGCTGTCTTATCAAAAACCGCCACTGCCTCTAGGTCAACTCCCCTTACATGAAAGATCACATTACATTCAACCCTGGTCAAGGTTCACAACATTGACCCCACTTTGAGCAAAAAAAAAAAAAAAAAAACCTTACTGGCTCCAAGAAGACTTAGACCACATTCATAACATTCTCTTCCTAAAAAGAGAGCGGCCGTATTCCGTTCTTCTGGATGGCCAAGAAGCCAAGACTGGTGCTTATGCCACCATTCATGGGTTGGCCTAATAACGGTAGCTATGATTCTAGAGCTGGAGGCTGCCTTACTTCTGCCCTCAAGGGCTAGGTGCCATTCACATGTCTTGATTGAAGGCTTCGTAGAAGACCACAATTCAGCTCTCTCAACCACCCTACTTTCCGGTGGCACAATGCACCTCCGTGTCAGGATGGCCGAGCGGTCTAAGGCGCTGCGTTCAGGTCGCAGTCTCCCCTGGAGGCGTGGGTTCAAATCCCACTTCTGACAGCGTTTGCATGGTTTTTTCACGGTTCCCCTACCTGCTAGTCTTTCACAGCCAAGAACGTTTTTTTTTTTTTTTTTTTTTTTTAACACATTTACACAACAGAGCACTGTGGCTCTATAGCTCAGGGGTTAGAGCACTGGTCTTGTAAACCAGGGGTCGTGAGTTCAAATCTCACTAGGGCCTAAGCATTATTTCATGCGCTGTATCTTTCTTTCCTGACAACCTATTTTCTTTCACCAGCTGTCTTATCAAAAACCGCCACTGCCTCTAGGTCAACTCCCCTTACATGAAAGATCACATTACATTCAACCCTGGTCAAGGTTCACAACATTGACCCCACTTTGAGCAAAAAAAAAAAAAAAAACCTTACTGGCTCCAAGAAGACTTAGACCACATTCATAACATTCTCTTCCTAAAAAGAGAGCGGCCGTATTCCGTTCTTCTGGATGGCCAAGAAGCCAAGACTGGTGCTTATGCCACCATTCATGGGTTCGCCTAATAACGGTAGCTATGATTCTAGAGCTGGAGGCTGCCTTACTTCTGCCCTCAAGGGCTAGGTGCCATTCACATGTCTTGATTGAAGGCTTCGTAGAAGACCACAATTCAGCTCTCTCAACCACCCTACTTTCCGGTGGCACAATGCACCTCCGTGTCAGGATGGCCGAGCGGTCTAAGGCGCTGCGTTCAGGTCGCAGTCTCCCCTGGAGGCGTGGGTTCAAATCCCACTTCTGACAGCGTTTGCATGGTTTTTTCACGGTTCCCCTACCTGCTAGTCTTTCACAGCCAAGAACGTTTTTTTTTTTTTTTTTTTTTTTTAACACATTTACACAACAGAGCACTGTGGCTCTATAGCTCAGGGGTTAGAGCACTGGTCTTGTAAACCAGGGGTCGTGAGTTCAAATCTCACTAGGGCCTAAGCATTATTTCATGCGCTGTATCTTTCTTTCCTGACAACCTATTTTCTTTCACCAGCTGTCTTATCAAAAACCGCCACTGCCTCTAGGTCAACTCCCCTTACATGAAAGATCACATTACATTCAACCCTGGTCAAGGTTCACAACATTGACCCCACTTTGAGCAAAAAAAAAAAAAAAAACCTTACTGGCTCCAAGAAGACTTAGACCACATTCATAACATTCTCTTCCTAAAAAGAGAGCGGCCGTATTCCGTTCTTCTGGATGGCCAAGAAGCCAAGACTGGTGCTTATGCCACCATTCATGGGTTGGCCTAATAACGGTAGCTATGATTCTAGAGCTGGAGGCTGCCTTACTTCTGCCCTCAAGGGCTAGGTGCCATTCACATGTCTTGATTGAAGGCTTCGTAGAAGACCACAATTCAGCTCTCTCAACCACCCTACTTTCCGGTGGCACAATGCACCTCCGTGTCAGGATGGCCGAGCGGTCTAAGGCGCTGCGTTCAGGTCGCAGTCTCCCCTGGAGGCGTGGGTTCAAATCCCACTTCTGACAGCGTTTGCATGGTTTTTTCACGGTTCCCCTACCTGCTAGTCTTTCACAGCCAAGAACGTTTTTTTTTTTTTTTTTTTTAACACATTTACACAACAGAGCACTGTGGCTCTATAGCTCAGGGGTTAGAGCACTGGTCTTGTAAACCAGGGGTCGTGAGTTCAAATCTCACTAGGGCCTAAGCATTATTTCATGCGCTGTATCTTTCTTTCCTGACAACCTATTTTCTTTCACCAGCTGTCTTATCAAAAACCGCCACTGCCTCTAGGTCAACTCCCCTTACATGAAAGATCACATTACATTCAACCCTGGTCAAGGTTCACAACATTGACCCCACTTTGAGCAAAAAAAAAAAAAAAAAACCTTACTGGCTCCAAGAAGACTTAGACCACATTCATAACATTCTCTTCCTAAAAAGAGAGCGGCCGTATTCCGTTCTTCTGGATGGCCAAGAAGCCAAGACTGGTGCTTATGCCACCATTCATGGGTTGGCCTAATAACGGTAGCTATGATTCTAGAGCTGGAGGCTGCCTTACTTCTGCCCTCAAGGGCTAGGTGCCATTCACATGTCTTGATTGAAGGCTTCGTAGAAGACCACAATTCAGCTCTCTCAACCACCCTACTTTCCGGTGGCACAATGCACCTCCGTGTCAGGATGGCCGAGCGGTCTAAGGCGCTGCGTTCAGGTCGCAGTCTCCCCTGGAGGCGTGGGTTCAAATCCCACTTCTGACAGCGTTTGCATGGTTTTTTCACGGTTCCCCTACCTGCTAGTCTTTCACAGCCAAGAACGTTTTTTTTTTTTTTTTTTTTTAACACATTTACACAACAGAGCACTGTGGCTCTATAGCTCAGGGGTTAGAGCACTGGTCTTGTAAACCAGGGGTCGTGAGTTCAAATCTCACTAGGGCCTAAGCATTATTTCATGCGCTGTATCTTTCTTTCCTGACAACCTATTTTCTTTCACCAGCTGTCTTATCAAAAACCGCCACTGCCTCTAGGTCAACTCCCCTTACATGAAAGATCACATTACATTCAACCCTGGTCAAGGTTCACAACATTGACCCCACTTTGAGCAAAAAAAAAAAAAAAACCTTACTGGCTCCAAGAAGACTTAGACCACATTCATAACATTCTCTTCCTAAAAAGAGAGCGGCCGTATTCCGTTCTTCTGGATGGCCAAGAAGCCAAGACTGGTGCTTATGCCACCATTCATGGGTTGGCCTAATAACGGTAGCTATGATTCTAGAGCTGGAGGCTGCCTTACTTCTGCCCTCAAGGGCTAGGTGCCATTCACATGTCTTGATTGAAGGCTTCGTAGAAGACCACAATTCAGCTCTCTCAACCACCCTACTTTCCGGTGGCACAATGCACCTCCGTGTCAGGATGGCCGAGCGGTCTAAGGCGCTGCGTTCAGGTCGCAGTCTCCCCTGGAGGCGTGGGTTCAAATCCCACTTCTGACAGCGTTTGCATGGTTTTTTCACGGTTCCCCTACCTGCTAGTCTTTCACAGCCAAGAACGTTTTTTTTTTTTTTTTTTTTTTTTAACACATTTACACAACAGAGCACTGTGGCTCTATAGCTCAGGGGTTAGAGCACTGGTCTTGTAAACCAGGGGTCGTGAGTTCAAATCTCACTAGGGCCTAAGCATTATTTCATGCGCTGTATCTTTCTTTCCTGACAACCTATTTTCTTTCACCAGCTGTCTTATCAAAAACCGCCACTGCCTCTAGGTCAACTCCCCTTACATGAAAGATCACATTACATTCAACCCTGGTCAAGGTTCACAACATTGACCCCACTTTGAGCAAAAAAAAAAAAAAAAACCTTACTGGCTCCAAGAAGACTTAGACCACATTCATAACATTCTCTTCCTAAAAAGAGAGCGGCCGTATTCCGTTCTTCTGGATGGCCAAGAAGCCAAGACTGGTGCTTATGCCACCATTCATGGGTTGGCCTAATAACGGTAGCTATGATTCTAGAGCTGGAGGCTGCCTTACTTCTGCCCTCAAGGGCTAGGTGCCATTCACATGTCTTGATTGAAGGCTTCGTAGAAGACCACAATTCAGCTCTCTCAACCACCCTACTTTCCGGTGGCACAATGCACCTCCGTGTCAGGATGGCCGAGCGGTCTAAGGCGCTGCGTTCAGGTCGCAGTCTCCCCTGGAGGCGTGGGTTCAAATCCCACTTCTGACAGCGTTTGCATGGTTTTTTCACGGTTCCCCTACCTGCTAGTCTTTCACAGCCAAGAACGTTTTTTTTTTTTTTTTTTTTTTTTTAACACATTTACACAACAGAGCACTGTGGCTCTATAGCTCAGGGGTTAGAGCACTGGTCTTGTAAACCAGGGGTCGTGAGTTCAAATCTCACTAGGGCCTAAGCATTATTTCATGCGCTGTATCTTTCTTTCCTGACAACCTATTTTCTTTCACCAGCTGTCTTATCAAAAACCGCCACTGCCTCTAGGTCAACTCCCCTTACATGAAAGATCACATTACATTCAACCCTGGTCAAGGTTCACAACATTGACCCCACTTTGAGCAAAAAAAAAAAAAAAAACCTTACTGGCTCCAAGAAGACTTAGACCACATTCATAACATTCTCTTCCTAAAAAGAGAGCGGCCGTATTCCGTTCTTCTGGATGGCCAAGAAGCCAAGACTGGTGCTTATGCCACCATTCATGGGTTGGCCTAATAACGGTAGCTATGATTCTAGAGCTGGAGGCTGCCTTACTTCTGCCCTCAAGGGCTAGGTGCCATTCACATGTCTTGATTGAAGGCTTCGTAGAAGACCACAATTCAGCTCTCTCAACCACCCTACTTTCCGGTGGCACAATGCACCTCCGTGTCAGGATGGCCGAGCGGTCTAAGGCGCTGCGTTCAGGTCGCAGTCTCCCCTGGAGGCGTGGGTTCAAATCCCACTTCTGACAGCGTTTGCATGGTTTTTTCACGGTTCCCCTACCTGCTAGTCTTTCACAGCCAAGAACGTTTTTTTTTTTTTTTTTTTTAACACATTTACACAACAGAGCACTGTGGCTCTATAGCTCAGGGGTTAGAGCACTGGTCTTGTAAACCAGGGGTCGTGAGTTCAAATCTCACTAGGGCCTAAGCATTATTTCATGCGCTGTATCTTTCTTTCCTGACAACCTATTTTCTTTCACCAGCTGTCTTATCAAAAACCGCCACTGCCTCTAGGTCAACTCCCCTTACATGAAAGATCACATTACATTCAACCCTGGTCAAGGTTCACAACATTGACCCCACTTTGAGCAAAAAAAAAAAAAAAAACCTTACTGGCTCCAAGAAGACTTAGACCACATTCATAACATTCTCTTCCTAAAAAGAGAGCGGCCGTATTCCGTTCTTCTGGATGGCCAAGAAGCCAAGACTGGTGCTTATGCCACCATTCATGGGTTGGCCTAATAACGGTAGCTATGATTCTAGAGCTGGAGGCTGCCTTACTTCTGCCCTCAAGGGCTAGGTGCCATTCACATGTCTTGATTGAAGGCTTCGTAGAAGACCACAATTCAGCTCTCTCAACCACCCTACTTTCCGGTGGCACAATGCACCTCCGTGTCAGGATGGCCGAGCGGTCTAAGGCGCTGCGTTCAGGTCGCAGTCTCCCCTGGAGGCGTGGGTTCAAATCCCACTTCTGACAGCGTTTGCATGGTTTTTTCACGGTTCCCCTACCTGCTAGTCTTTCACAGCCAAGAACGTTTTTTTTTTTTTTTTTTTTTTTTAACACATTTACACAACAGAGCACTGTGGCTCTATAGCTCAGGGGTTAGAGCACTGGTCTTGTAAACCAGGGGTCGTGAGTTCAAATCTCACTAGGGCCTAAGCATTATTTCATGCGCTGTATCTTTCTTTCCTGACAACCTATTTTCTTTCACCAGCTGTCTTATCAAAAACCGCCACTGCCTCTAGGTCAACTCCCCTTACATGAAAGATCACATTACATTCAACCCTGGTCAAGGTTCACAACATTGACCCCACTTTGAGCAAAAAAAAAAAAAAAAACCTTACTGGCTCCAAGAAGACTTAGACCACATTCATAACATTCTCTTCCTAAAAAGAGAGCGGCCGTATTCCGTTCTTCTGGATGGCCAAGAAGCCAAGACTGGTGCTTATGCCACCATTCATGGGTTGGCCTAATAACGGTAGCTATGATTCTAGAGCTGGAGGCTGCCTTACTTCTGCCCTCAAGGGCTAGGTGCCATTCACATGTCTTGATTGAAGGCTTCGTAGAAGACCACAATTCAGCTCTCTCAACCACCCTACTTTCCGGTGGCACAATGCACCTCCGTGTCAGGATGGCCGAGCGGTCTAAGGCGCTGCGTTCAGGTCGCAGTCTCCCCTGGAGGCGTGGGTTCAAATCCCACTTCTGACAGCGTTTGCATGGTTTTTTCACGGTTCCCCTACCTGCTAGTCTTTCACAGCCAAGAACGTTTTTTTTTTTTTTTTTTTTTTTTAACACATTTACACAACAGAGCACTGTGGCTCTATAGCTCAGGGGTTAGAGCACTGGTCTTGTAAACCAGGGGTCGTGAGTTCAAATCTCACTAGGGCCTAAGCATTATTTCATGCGCTGTATCTTTCTTTCCTGACAACCTATTTTCTTTCACCAGCTGTCTTATCAAAAACCGCCACTGCCTCTAGGTCAACTCCCCTTACATGAAAGATCACATTACATTCAACCCTGGTCAAGGTTCACAACATTGACCCCACTTTGAGCAAAAAAAAAAAAAAAAACCTTACTGGCTCCAAGAAGACTTAGACCACATTCATAACATTCTCTTCCTAAAAAGAGAGCGGCCGTATTCCGTTCTTCTGGATGGCCAAGAAGCCAAGACTGGTGCTTATGCCACCATTCATGGGTTGGCCTAATAACGGTAGCTATGATTCTAGAGCTGGAGGCTGCCTTACTTCTGCCCTCAAGGGCTAGGTGCCATTCACATGTCTTGATTGAAGGCTTCGTAGAAGACCACAATTCAGCTCTCTCAACCACCCTACTTTCCGGTGGCACAATGCACCTCCGTGTCAGGATGGCCGAGCGGTCTAAGGCGCTGCGTTCAGGTCGCAGTCTCCCCTGGAGGCGTGGGTTCAAATCCCACTTCTGACAGCGTTTGCATGGTTTTTTCACGGTTCCCCTACCTGCTAGTCTTTCACAGCCAAGAACGTTTTTTTTTTTTTTTTTTTTTTTTAACACATTTACACAACAGAGCACTGTGGCTCTATAGCTCAGGGGTTAGAGCACTGGTCTTGTAAACCAGGGGTCGTGAGTTCAAATCTCACTAGGGCCTAAGCATTATTTCATGCGCTGTATCTTTCTTTCCTGACAACCTATTTTCTTTCACCAGCTGTCTTATCAAAAACCGCCACTGCCTCTAGGTCAACTCCCCTTACATGAAAGATCACATTACATTCAACCCTGGTCAAGGTTCACAACATTGACCCCACTTTGAGCAAAAAAAAAAAAAAAAACCTTACTGGCTCCAAGAAGACTTAGACCACATTCATAACATTCTCTTCCTAAAAAGAGAGCGGCCGTATTCCGTTCTTCTGGATGGCCAAGAAGCCAAGACTGGTGCTTATGCCACCATTCATGGGTTGGCCTAATAACGGTAGCTATGATTCTAGAGCTGGAGGCTGCCTTACTTCTGCCCTCAAGGGCTAGGTGCCATTCACATGTCTTGATTGAAGGCTTCGTAGAAGACCACAATTCAGCTCTCTCAACCACCCTACTTTCCGGTGGCACAATGCACCTCCGTGTCAGGATGGCCGAGCGGTCTAAGGCGCTGCGTTCAGGTCGCAGTCTCCCCTGGAGGCGTGGGTTCAAATCCCACTTCTGACAGCGTTTGCATGGTTTTTTCACGGTTCCCCTACCTGCTAGTCTTTCACAGCCAAGAACGTTTTTTTTTTTTTTTTTTTTAACACATTTACACAACAGAGCACTGTGGCTCTATAGCTCAGGGGTTAGAGCACTGGTCTTGTAAACCAGGGGTCGTGAGTTCAAATCTCACTAGGGCCTAAGCATTATTTCATGCGCTGTATCTTTCTTTCCTGACAACCTATTTTCTTTCACCAGCTGTCTTATCAAAAACCGCCACTGCCTCTAGGTCAACTCCCCTTACATGAAAGATCACATTACATTCAACCCTGGTCAAGGTTCACAACATTGACCCCACTTTGAGAAAAAAAAAAAAAAAAAAACCTTACTGGCTCCAAGAAGACTTAGACCACATTCATAACATTCTCTTCCTAAAAAGAGAGCGGCCGTATTCCGTTCTTCTGGATGGCCAAGAAGCCAAGACTGGTGCTTATGCCACCATTCATGGGTTGGCCTAATAACGGTAGCTATGATTCTAGAGCTGGAGGCTGCCTTACTTCTGCCCTCAAGGGCTAGGTGCCATTCACATGTCTTGATTGAAGGCTTCGTAGAAGACCACAATTCAGCTCTCTCAACCACCCTACTTTCCGGTGGCACAATGCACCTCCGTGTCAGGATGGCCGAGCGGTCTAAGGCGCTGCGTTCAGGTCGCAGTCTCCCCTGGAGGCGTGGGTTCAAATCCCACTTCTGACAGCGTTTGCATGGTTTTTTCACGGTTCCCCTACCTGCTAGTCTTTCACAGCCAAGAACGTTTTTTTTTTTTTTTTTTTTAACACATTTACACAACAGAGCACTGTGGCTCTATAGCTCAGGGGTTAGAGCACTGGTCTTGTAAACCAGGGGTCGTGAGTTCAAATCTCACTAGGGCCTAAGCATTATTTCATGCGCTGTATCTTTCTTTCCTGACAACCTATTTTCTTTCACCAGCTGTCTTATCAAAAACCGCCACTGCCTCTAGGTCAACTCCCCTTACATGAAAGATCACATTACATTCAACCCTGGTCAAGGTTCACAACATTGACCCCACTTTGAGCAAAAAAAAAAAAAAAAAACCTTACTGGCTCCAAGAAGACTTAGACCACATTCATAACATTCTCTTCCTAAAAAGAGAGCGGCCGTATTCCGTTCTTCTGGATGGCCAAGAAGCCAAGACTGGTGCTTATGCCACCATTCATGGGTTGGCCTAATAACGGTAGCTATGATTCTAGAGCTGGAGGCTGCCTTACTTCTGCCCTCAAGGGCTAGGTGCCATTCACATGTCTTGATTGAAGGCTTCGTAGAAGACCACAATTCAGCTCTCTCAACCACCCTACTTTCCGGTGGCACAATGCACCTCCGTGTCAGGATGGCCGAGCGGTCTAAGGCGCTGCGTTCAGGTCGCAGTCTCCCCTGGAGGCGTGGGTTCAAATCCCACTTCTGACAGCGTTTGCATGGTTTTTTCACGGTTCCCCTACCTGCTAGTCTTTCACAGCCAAGAACGTTTTTTTTTTTTTTTTTTTTAACACATTTACACAACAGAGCACTGTGGCTCTATAGCTCAGGGGTTAGAGCACTGGTCTTGTAAACCAGGGGTCGTGAGTTCAAATCTCACTAGGGCCTAAGCATTATTTCATGCGCTGTATCTTTCTTTCCTGACAACCTATTTTCTTTCACCAGCTGTCTTATCAAAAACCGCCACTGCCTCTAGGTCAACTCCCCTTACATGAAAGATCACATTACATTCAACCCTGGTCAAGGTTCACAACATTGACCCCACTTTGAGAAAAAAAAAAAAAAAAAAACCTTACTGGCTCCAAGAAGACTTAGACCACATTCATAACATTCTCTTCCTAAAAAGAGAGCGGCCGTATTCCGTTCTTCTGGATGGCCAAGAAGCCAAGACTGGTGCTTATGCCACCATTCATGGGTTGGCCTAATAACGGTAGCTATGATTCTAGAGCTGGAGGCTGCCTTACTTCTGCCCTCAAGGGCTAGGTGCCATTCACATGTCTTGATTGAAGGCTTCGTAGAAGACCACAATTCAGCTCTCTCAACCACCCTACTTTCCGGTGGCACAATGCACCTCCGTGTCAGGATGGCCGAGCGGTCTAAGGCGCTGCGTTCAGGTCGCAGTCTCCCCTGGAGGCGTGGGTTCAAATCCCACTTCTGACAGCGTTTGCATGGTTTTTTCACGGTTCCCCTACCTGCTAGTCTTTCACAGCCAAGAACGTTTTTTTTTTTTTTTTTTTTAACACATTTACACAACAGAGCACTGTGGCTCTATAGCTCAGGGGTTAGAGCACTGGTCTTGTAAACCAGGGGTCGTGAGTTCAAATCTCACTAGGGCCTAAGCATTATTTCATGCGCTGTATCTTTCTTTCCTGACAACCTATTTTCTTTCACCAGCTGTCTTATCAAAAACCGCCACTGCCTCTAGGTCAACTCCCCTTACATGAAAGATCACATTACATTCAACCCTGGTCAAGGTTCACAACATTGACCCCACTTTGAGCAAAAAAAAAAAAAAAAACCTTACTGGCTCCAAGAAGACTTAGACCACATTCATAACATTCTCTTCCTAAAAAGAGAGCGGCCGTATTCCGTTCTTCTGGATGGCCAAGAAGCCAAGACTGGTGCTTATGCCACCATTCATGGGTTGGCCTAATAACGGTAGCTATGATTCTAGAGCTGGAGGCTGCCTTACTTCTGCCCTCAAGGGCTAGGTGCCATTCACATGTCTTGATTGAAGGCTTCGTAGAAGACCACAATTCAGCTCTCTCAACCACCCTACTTTCCGGTGGCACAATGCACCTCCGTGTCAGGATGGCCGAGCGGTCTAAGGCGCTGCGTTCAGGTCGCAGTCTCCCCTGGAGGCGTGGGTTCAAATCCCACTTCTGACAGCGTTTGCATGGTTTTTTCACGGTTCCCCTACCTGCTAGTCTTTCACAGCCAAGAACGTTTTTTTTTTTTTTTTTTTTTTTTAACACATTTACACAACAGAGCACTGTGGCTCTATAGCTCAGGGGTTAGAGCACTGGTCTTGTAAACCAGGGGTCGTGAGTTCAAATCTCACTAGGGCCTAAGCATTATTTCATGCGCTGTATCTTTCTTTCCTGACAACCTATTTTCTTTCACCAGCTGTCTTATCAAAAACCGCCACTGCCTCTAGGTCAACTCCCCTTACATGAAAGATCACATTACATTCAACCCTGGTCAAGGTTCACAACATTGACCCCACTTTGAGCAAAAAAAAAAAAAAAAACCTTACTGGCTCCAAGAAGACTTAGACCACATTCATAACATTCTCTTCCTAAAAAGAGAGCGGCCGTATTCCGTTCTTCTGGATGGCCAAGAAGCCAAGACTGGTGCTTATGCCACCATTCATGGGTTGGCCTAATAACGGTAGCTATGATTCTAGAGCTGGAGGCTGCCTTACTTCTGCCCTCAAGGGCTAGGTGCCATTCACATGTCTTGATTGAAGGCTTCGTAGAAGACCACAATTCAGCTCTCTCAACCACCCTACTTTCCGGTGGCACAATGCACCTCCGTGTCAGGATGGCCGAGCGGTCTAAGGCGCTGCGTTCAGGTCGCAGTCTCCCCTGGAGGCGTGGGTTCAAATCCCACTTCTGACAGCGTTTGCATGGTTTTTTCACGGTTCCCCTACCTGCTAGTCTTTCACAGCCAAGAACGTTTTTTTTTTTTTTTTTTTTAACACATTTACACAACAGAGCACTGTGGCTCTATAGCTCAGGGGTTAGAGCACTGGTCTTGTAAACCAGGGGTCGTGAGTTCAAATCTCACTAGGGCCTAAGCATTATTTCATGCGCTGTATCTTTCTTTCCTGACAACCTATTTTCTTTCACCAGCTGTCTTATCAAAAACCGCCACTGCCTCTAGGTCAACTCCCCTTACATGAAAGATCACATTACATTCAACCCTGGTCAAGGTTCACAACATTGACCCCACTTTGAGCAAAAAAAAAAAAAAAAACCTTACTGGCTCCAAGAAGACTTAGACCACATTCATAACATTCTCTTCCTAAAAAGAGAGCGGCCGTATTCCGTTCTTCTGGATGGCCAAGAAGCCAAGACTGGTGCTTATGCCACCATTCATGGGTTGGCCTAATAACGGTAGCTATGATTCTAGAGCTGGAGGCTGCCTTACTTCTGCCCTCAAGGGCTAGGTGCCATTCACATGTCTTGATTGAAGGCTTCGTAGAAGACCACAATTCAGCTCTCTCAACCACCCTACTTTCCGGTGGCACAATGCACCTCCGTGTCAGGATGGCCGAGCGGTCTAAGGCGCTGCGTTCAGGTCGCAGTCTCCCCTGGAGGCGTGGGTTCAAATCCCACTTCTGACAGCGTTTGCATGGTTTTTTCACGGTTCCCCTACCTGCTAGTCTTTCACAGCCAAGAACGTTTTTTTTTTTTTTTTTTTTAACACATTTACACAACAGAGCACTGTGGCTCTATAGCTCAGGGGTTAGAGCACTGGTCTTGTAAACCAGGGGTCGTGAGTTCAAATCTCACTAGGGCCTAAGCATTATTTCATGCGCTGTATCTTTCTTTCCTGACAACCTATTTTCTTTCACCAGCTGTCTTATCAAAAACCGCCACTGCCTCTAGGTCAACTCCCCTTACATGAAAGATCACATTACATTCAACCCTGGTCAAGGTTCACAACATTGACCCCACTTTGAGCAAAAAAAAAAAAAAAAACCTTACTGGCTCCAAGAAGACTTAGACCACATTCATAACATTCTCTTCCTAAAAAGAGAGCGGCCGTATTCCGTTCTTCTGGATGGCCAAGAAGCCAAGACTGGTGCTTATGCCACCATTCATGGGTTGGCCTAATAACGGTAGCTATGATTCTAGAGCTGGAGGCTGCCTTACTTCTGCCCTCAAGGGCTAGGTGCCATTCACATGTCTTGATTGAAGGCTTCGTAGAAGACCACAATTCAGCTCTCTCAACCACCCTACTTTCCGGTGGCACAATGCACCTCCGTGTCAGGATGGCCGAGCGGTCTAAGGCGCTGCGTTCAGGTCGCAGTCTCCCCTGGAGGCGTGGGTTCAAATCCCACTTCTGACAGCGTTTGCATGGTTTTTTCACGGTTCCCCTACCTGCTAGTCTTTCACAGCCAAGAACGTTTTTTTTTTTTTTTTTTTTTTTTAACACATTTACACAACAGAGCACTGTGGCTCTATAGCTCAGGGGTTAGAGCACTGGTCTTGTAAACCAGGGGTCGTGAGTTCAAATCTCACTAGGGCCTAAGCATTATTTCATGCGCTGTATCTTTCTTTCCTGACAACCTATTTTCTTTCACCAGCTGTCTTATCAAAAACCGCCACTGCCTCTAGGTCAACTCCCCTTACATGAAAGATCACATTACATTCAACCCTGGTCAAGGTTCACAACATTGACCCCACTTTGAGCAAAAAAAAAAAAAAAAACCTTACTGGCTCCAAGAAGACTTAGACCACATTCATAACATTCTCTTCCTAAAAAGAGAGCGGCCGTATTCCGTTCTTCTGGATGGCCAAGAAGCCAAGACTGGTGCTTATGCCACCATTCATGGGTTGGCCTAATAACGGTAGCTATGATTCTAGAGCTGGAGGCTGCCTTACTTCTGCCCTCAAGGGCTAGGTGCCATTCACATGTCTTGATTGAAGGCTTCGTAGAAGACCACAATTCAGCTCTCTCAACCACCCTACTTTCCGGTGGCACAATGCACCTCCGTGTCAGGATGGCCGAGCGGTCTAAGGCGCTGCGTTCAGGTCGCAGTCTCCCCTGGAGGCGTGGGTTCAAATCCCACTTCTGACAGCGTTTGCATGGTTTTTTCACGGTTCCCCTACCTGCTAGTCTTTCACAGCCAAGAACGTTTTTTTTTTTTTTTTTTTTTTTTTAACACATTTACACAACAGAGCACTGTGGCTCTATAGCTCAGGGGTTAGAGCACTGGTCTTGTAAACCAGGGGTCGTGAGTTCAAATCTCACTAGGGCCTAAGCATTATTTCATGCGCTGTATCTTTCTTTCCTGACAACCTATTTTCTTTCACCAGCTGTCTTATCAAAAACCGCCACTGCCTCTAGGTCAACTCCCCTTACATGAAAGATCACATTACATTCAACCCTGGTCAAGGTTCACAACATTGACCCCACTTTGAGCAAAAAAAAAAAAAAAAACCTTACTGGCTCCAAGAAGACTTAGACCACATTCATAACATTCTCTTCCTAAAAAGAGAGCGGCCGTATTCCGTTCTTCTGGATGGCCAAGAAGCCAAGACTGGTGCTTATGCCACCATTCATGGGTTGGCCTAATAACGGTAGCTATGATTCTAGAGCTGGAGGCTGCCTTACTTCTGCCCTCAAGGGCTAGGTGCCATTCACATGTCTTGATTGAAGGCTTCGTAGAAGACCACAATTCAGCTCTCTCAACCACCCTACTTTCCGGTGGCACAATGCACCTCCGTGTCAGGATGGCCGAGCGGTCTAAGGCGCTGCGTTCAGGTCGCAGTCTCCCCTGGAGGCGTGGGTTCAAATCCCACTTCTGACAGCGTTTGCATGGTTTTTTCACGGTTCCCCTACCTGCTAGTCTTTCACAGCCAAGAACGTTTTTTTTTTTTTTTTTTTAACACATTTACACAACAGAGCACTGTGGCTCTATAGCTCAGGGTTTAGAGCACTGGTCTTGTAAACCAGGGGTCGTGAGTTCAAATCTCACTAGGGCCTAAGCATTATTTCATGCGCTGTATCTTTCTTTCCTGACAACCTATTTTCTTTCACCAGCTGTCTTATCAAAAACCGCCACTGCCTCTAGGTCAACTCCCCTTACATGAAAGATCACATTACATTCAACCCTGGTCAAGGTTCACAACATTGACCCCACTTTGAGCAAAAAAAAAAAAAAAAACCTTACTGGCTCCAAGAAGACTTAGACCACATTCATAACATTCTCTTCCTAAAAAGAGAGCGGCCGTATTCCGTTCTTCTGGATGGCCAAGAAGCCAAGACTGGTGCTTATGCCACCATTCATGGGTTGGCCTAATAACGGTAGCTATGATTCTAGAGCTGGAGGCTGCCTTACTTCTGCCCTCAAGGGCTAGGTGCCATTCACATGTCTTGATTGAAGGCTTCGTAGAAGACCACAATTCAGCTCTCTCAACCACCCTACTTTCCGGTGGCACAATGCACCTCCGTGTCAGGATGGCCGAGCGGTCTAAGGCGCTGCGTTCAGGTCGCAGTCTCCCCTGGAGGCGTGGGTTCAAATCCCACTTCTGACAGCGTTTGCATGGTTTTTTCACGGTTCCCCTACCTGCTAGTCTTTCACAGCCAAGAACGTTTTTTTTTTTTTTTTTTTAACACATTTACACAACAGAGCACTGTGGCTCTATAGCTCAGGGGTTAGAGCACTGGTCTTGTAAACCAGGGGTCGTGAGTTCAAATCTCACTAGGGCCTAAGCATTATTTCATGCGCTGTATCTTTCTTTCCTGACAACCTATTTTCTTTCACCAGCTGTCTTATCAAAAACCGCCACTGCCTCTAGGTCAACTCCCCTTACATGAAAGATCACATTACATTCAACCCTGGTCAAGGTTCACAACATTGACCCCACTTTGAGCAAAAAAAAAAAAAAAAAACCTTACTGGCTCCAAGAAGACTTAGACCACATTCATAACATTCTCTTCCTAAAAAGAGAGCGGCCGTATTCCGTTCTTCTGGATGGCCAAGAAGCCAAGACTGGTGCTTATGCCACCATTCATGGGTTGGCCTAATAACGGTAGCTATGATTCTAGAGCTGGAGGCTGCCTTACTTCTGCCCTCAAGGGCTAGGTGCCATTCACATGTCTTGATTGAAGGCTTCGTAGAAGACCACAATTCAGCTCTCTCAACCACCCTACTTTCCGGTGGCACAATGCACCTCCGTGTCAGGATGGCCGAGCGGTCTAAGGCGCTGCGTTCAGGTCGCAGTCTCCCCTGGAGGCGTGGGTTCAAATCCCACTTCTGACAGCGTTTGCATGGTTTTTTCACGGTTCCCCTACCTGCTAGTCTTTCACAGCCAAGAACGTTTTTTTTTTTTTTTTTTTTAACACATTTACACAACAGAGCACTGTGGCTCTATAGCTCAGGGGTTAGAGCACTGGTCTTGTAAACCAGGGGTCGTGAGTTCAAATCTCACTAGGGCCTAAGCATTATTTCATGCGCTGTATCTTTCTTTCCTGACAACCTATTTTCTTTCACCAGCTGTCTTATCAAAAACCGCCACTGCCTCTAGGTCAACTCCCCTTACATGAAAGATCACATTACATTCAACCCTGGTCAAGGTTCACAACATTGACCCCACTTTGAGCAAAAAAAAAAAAAAAAAACCTTACTGGCTCCAAGAAGACTTAGACCACATTCATAACATTCTCTTCCTAAAAAGAGAGCGGCCGTATTCCGTTCTTCTGGATGGCCAAGAAGCCAAGACTGGTGCTTATGCCACCATTCATGGGTTGGCCTAATAACGGTAGCTATGATTCTAGAGCTGGAGGCTGCCTTACTTCTGCCCTCAAGGGCTAGGTGCCATTCACATGTCTTGATTGAAGGCTTCGTAGAAGACCACAATTCAGCTCTCTCAACCACCCTACTTTCCGGTGGCACAATGCACCTCCGTGTCAGGATGGCCGAGCGGTCTAAGGCGCTGCGTTCAGGTCGCAGTCTCCCCTGGAGGCGTGGGTTCAAATCCCACTTCTGACAGCGTTTGCATGGTTTTTTCACGGTTCCCCTACCTGCTAGTCTTTCACAGCCAAGAACGTTTTTTTTTTTTTTTTTTTTAACACATTTACACAACAGAGCACTGTGGCTCTATAGCTCAGGGGTTAGAGCACTGGTCTTGTAAACCAGGGGTCGTGAGTTCAAATCTCACTAGGGCCTAAGCATTATTTCATGCGCTGTATCTTTCTTTCCTGACAACCTATTTTCTTTCACCAGCTGTCTTATCAAAAACCGCCACTGCCTCTAGGTCAACTCCCCTTACATGAAAGATCACATTACATTCAACCCTGGTCAAGGTTCACAACATTGACCCCACTTTGAGCAAAAAAAAAAAAAAAAAACCTTACTGGCTCCAAGAAGACTTAGACCACATTCATAACATTCTCTTCCTAAAAAGAGAGCGGCCGTATTCCGTTCTTCTGGATGGCCAAGAAGCCAAGACTGGTGCTTATGCCACCATTCATGGGTTGGCCTAATAACGGTAGCTATGATTCTAGAGCTGGAGGCTGCCTTACTTCTGCCCTCAAGGGCTAGGTGCCATTCACATGTCTTGATTGAAGGCTTCGTAGAAGACCACAATTCAGCTCTCTCAACCACCCTACTTTCCGGTGGCACAATGCACCTCCGTGTCAGGATGGCCGAGCGGTCTAAGGCGCTGCGTTCAGGTCGCAGTCTCCCCTGGAGGCGTGGGTTCAAATCCCACTTCTGACAGCGTTTGCATGGTTTTTTCACGGTTCCCCTACCTGCTAGTCTTTCACAGCCAAGAACGTTTTTTTTTTTGTTTTTTTTAACACATTTACACAACAGAGCACTGTGGCTCTATAGCTCAGGGGTTAGAGCACTGGTCTTGTAAACCAGGGGTCGTGAGTTCAAATCTCACTAGGGCCTAAGCATTATTTCATGCGCTGTATCTTTCTTTCCTGACAACCTATTTTCTTTCACCAGCTGTCTTATCAAAAACCGCCACTGCCTCTAGGTCAACTCCCCTTACATGAAAGATCACATTACATTCAACCCTGGTCAAGGTTCACAACATTGACCCCACTTTGAGCAAAAAAAAAAAAAAAAAACCTTACTGGCTCCAAGAAGACTTAGACCACATTCATAACATTCTCTTCCTAAAAAGAGAGCGGCCGTATTCCGTTCTTCTGGATGGCCAAGAAGCCAAGACTGGTGCTTATGCCACCATTCATGGGTTGGCCTAATAACGGTAGCTATGATTCTAGAGCTGGAGGCTGCCTTACTTCTGCCCTCAAGGGCTAGGTGCCATTCACATGTCTTGATTGAAGGCTTCGTAGAAGACCACAATTCAGCTCTCTCAACCACCCTACTTTCCGGTGGCACAATGCACCTCCGTGTCAGGATGGCCGAGCGGTCTAAGGCGCTGCGTTCAGGTCGCAGTCTCCCCTGGAGGCGTGGGTTCAAATCCCACTTCTGACAGCGTTTGCATGGTTTTTTCACGGTTCCCCTACCTGCTAGTCTTTCACAGCCAAGAACGTTTTTTTTTTTTTTTTTTTTTTAACACATTTACACAACAGAGCACTGTGGCTCTATAGCTCAGGGGTTAGAGCACTGGTCTTGTAAACCAGGGGTCGTGAGTTCAAATCTCACTAGGGCCTAAGCATTATTTCATGCGCTGTATCTTTCTTTCCTGACAACCTATTTTCTTTCACCAGCTGTCTTATCAAAAACCGCCACTGCCTCTAGGTCAACTCCCCTTACATGAAAGATCACAATACATTCAACCCTGGTCAAGGTTCACAACATTGACCCCACTTTGAGCAAAAAAAAAAAAAAAAAACCTTACTGGCTCCAAGAAGACTTAGACCACATTCATAACATTCTCTTCCTAAAAAGAGAGCGGCCGTATTCCGTTCTTCTGGATGGCCAAGAAGCCAAGACTGGTGCTTATGCCACCATTCATGGGTTGGCCTAATAACGGTAGCTATGATTCTAGAGCTGGAGGCTGCCTTACTTCTGCCCTCAAGGGCTAGGTGCCATTCACATGTCTTGATTGAAGGCTTCGTAGAAGACCACAATTCAGCTCTCTCAACCACCCTACTTTCCGGTGGCACAATGCACCTCCGTGTCAGGATGGCCGAGCGGTCTAAGGCGCTGCGTTCAGGTCGCAGTCTCCCCTGGAGGCGTGGGTTCAAATCCCACTTCTGACAGCGTTTGCATGGTTTTTTCACGGTTCCCCTACCTGCTAGTCTTTCACAGCCAAGAACGTTTTTTTTTTTTTTTTTTTTAACACATTTACACAACAGAGCACTGTGGCTCTATAGCTCAGGGGTTAGAGCACTGGTCTTGTAAACCAGGGGTCGTGAGTTCAAATCTCACTAGGGCCTAAGCATTATTTCATGCGCTGTATCTTTCTTTCCTGACAACCTATTTTCTTTCACCAGCTGTCTTATCAAAAACCGCCACTGCCTCTAGGTCAACTCCCCTTACATGAAAGATCACATTACATTCAACCCTGGTCAAGGTTCACAACATTGACCCCACTTTGAGCAAAAAAAAAAAAAAAAAACCTTACTGGCTCCAAGAAGACTTAGACCACATTCATAACATTCTCTTCCTAAAAAGAGAGCGGCCGTATTCCGTTCTTCTGGATGGCCAAGAAGCCAAGACTGGTGCTTATGCCACCATTCATGGGTTGGCCTAATAACGGTAGCTATGATTCTAGAGCTGGAGGCTGCCTTACTTCTGCCCTCAAGGGCTAGGTGCCATTCACATGTCTTGATTGAAGGCTTCGTAGAAGACCACAATTCAGCTCTCTCAACCACCCTACTTTCCGGTGGCACAATGCACCTCCGTGTCAGGATGGCCGAGCGGTCTAAGGCGCTGCGTTC
Organism: Hyperolius riggenbachi; assembly: GCF_040937935.1. Classification (NCBI taxonomy): domain Eukaryota; kingdom Metazoa; phylum Chordata; class Amphibia; order Anura; family Hyperoliidae; genus Hyperolius; species Hyperolius riggenbachi. The sequence goes on along the minus strand of NC_090646.1, from coordinate 413,348,706 downwards.
AGGTCGCAGTCTCCCCTGGAGGCGTGGGTTCAAATCCCACTTCTGACAGCGTTTGCATGGTTTTTTCACGGTTCCCCTACCTGCTAGTCTTTCACAGCCAAGAACGTTTTTTTTTTTTTTTTTTTTAACACATTTACACAACAGAGCACTGTGGCTCTATAGCTCAGGGGTTAGAGCACTGGTCTTGTAAACCAGGGGTCGTGAGTTCAAATCTCACTAGGGCCTAAGCATTATTTCATGCGCTGTATCTTTCTTTCCTGACAACCTATTTTCTTTCACCAGCTGTCTTATCAAAAACCGCCACTGCCTCTAGGTCAACTCCCCTTACATGAAAGATCACATTACATTCAACCCTGGTCAAGGTTCACAACATTGACCCCACTTTGAGCAAAAAAAAAAAAAAAAAACCTTACTGGCTCCAAGAAGACTTAGACCACATTCATAACATTCTCTTCCTAAAAAGAGAGCGGCCGTATTCCGTTCTTCTGGATGGCCAAGAAGCCAAGACTGGTGCTTATGCCACCATTCATGGGTTGGCCTAATAACGGTAGCTATGATTCTAGAGCTGGAGGCTGCCTTACTTCTGCCCTCAAGGGCTAGGTGCCATTCACATGTCTTGATTGAAGGCTTCGTAGAAGACCACAATTCAGCTCTCTCAACCACCCTACTTTCCGGTGGCACAATGCACCTCCGTGTCAGGATGGCCGAGCGGTCTAAGGCGCTGCGTTCAGGTCGCAGTCTCCCCTGGAGGCGTGGGTTCAAATCCCACTTCTGACAGCGTTTGCATGGTTTTTTCACGGTTCCCCTACCTGCTAGTCTTTCACAGCCAAGAACGTTTTTTTTTTTTTTTTTTTTAACACATTTACACAACAGAGCACTGTGGCTCTATAGCTCAGGGGTTAGAGCACTGGTCTTGTAAACCAGGGGTCGTGAGTTCAAATCTCACTAGGGCCTAAGCATTATTTCATGCGCTGTATCTTTCTTTCCTGACAACCTATTTTCTTTCACCAGCTGTCTTATCAAAAACCGCCACTGCCTCTAGGTCAACTCCCCTTACATGAAAGATCACATTACATTCAACCCTGGTCAAGGTTCACAACATTGACCCCACTTTGAGCAAAAAAAAAAAAAAAAAACCTTACTGACTCCAAGAAGACTTAGACCACATTCATAACATTCTCTTCCTAAAAAGAGAGCGGCCGTATTCCGTTCTTCTGGATGGCCAAGAAGCCAAGACTGGTGCTTATGCCACCATTCATGGGTTGGCCTAATAACGGTAGCTATGATTCTAGAGCTGGAGGCTGCCTTACTTCTGCCCTCAAGGGCTAGGTGCCATTCACATGTCTTGATTGAAGGCTTCGTAGAAGACCACAATTCAGCTCTCTCAACCACCCTACTTTCCGGTGGCACAATGCACCTCCGTGTCAGGATGGCCGAGCGGTCTAAGGCGCTGCGTTCAGGTCGCAGTCTCCCCTGGAGGCGTGGGTTCAAATCCCACTTCTGACAGCGTTTGCATGGTTTTTTCACGGTTCCCCTACCTGCTAGTCTTTCACAGCCAAGAACGTTTTTTTTTTTTTTTTTTTTTTTTAACACATTTACACAACAGAGCACTGTGGCTCTATAGCTCAGGGGTTAGAGCACTGGTCTTGTAAACCAGGGGTCGTGAGTTCAAATCTCACTAGGGCCTAAGCATTATTTCATGCGCTGTATCTTTCTTTCCTGACAACCTATTTTCTTTCACCAGCTGTCTTATCAAAAACCGCCACTGCCTCTAGGTCAACTCCCCTTACATGAAAGATCACATTACATTCAACCCTGGTCAAGGTTCACAACATTGACCCCACTTTGAGCAAAAAAAAAAAAAAAAAACCTTACTGGCTCCAAGAAGACTTAGACCACATTCATAACATTCTCTTCCTAAAAAGAGAGCGGCCGTATTCCGTTCTTCTGGATGGCCAAGAAGCCAAGACTGGTGCTTATGCCACCATTCATGGGTTGGCCTAATAACGGTAGCTATGATTCTAGAGCTGGAGGCTGCCTTACTTCTGCCCTCAAGGGCTAGGTGCCATTCACATGTCTTGATTGAAGGCTTCGTAGAAGACCACAATTCAGCTCTCTCAACCACCCTACTTTCCGGTGGCACAATGCACCTCCGTGTCAGGATGGCCGAGCGGTCTAAGGCGCTGCGTTCAGGTCGCAGTCTCCCCTGGAGGCGTGGGTTCAAATCCCACTTCTGACAGCGTTTGCATGGTTTTTTCACGGTTCCCCTACCTGCTAGTCTTTCACAGCCAAGAACGTTTTTTTTTTTTTTTTTTTTTTTTTAACACATTTACACAACAGAGCACTGTGGCTCTATAGCTCAGGGGTTAGAGCACTGGTCTTGTAAACCAGGGGTCGTGAGTTCAAATCTCACTAGGGCCTAAGCATTATTTCATGCGCTGTATCTTTCTTTCCTGACAACCTATTTTCTTTCACCAGCTGTCTTATCAAAAACCGCCACTGCCTCTAGGTCAACTCCCCTTACATGAAAGATCACATTACATTCAACCCTGGTCAAGGTTCACAACATTGACCCCACTTTGAGCAAAAAAAAAAAAAAAAACCTTACTGGCTCCAAGAAGACTTAGACCACATTCATAACATTCTCTTCCTAAAAAGAGAGCGGCCGTATTCCGTTCTTCTGGATGGCCAAGAAGCCAAGACTGGTGCTTATGCCACCATTCATGGGTTGGCCTAATAACGGTAGCTATGATTCTAGAGCTGGAGGCTGCCTTACTTCTGCCCTCAAGGGCTAGGTGCCATTCACATGTCTTGATTGAAGGCTTCGTAGAAGACCACAATTCAGCTCTCTCAACCACCCTACTTTCCGGTGGCACAATGCACCTCCGTGTCAGGATGGCCGAGCGGTCTAAGGCGCTGCGTTCAGGTCGCAGTCTCCCCTGGAGGCGTGGGTTCAAATCCCACTTCTGACAGCGTTTGCATGGTTTTTTCACGGTTCCCCTACCTGCTAGTCTTTCACAGCCAAGAACGTTTTTTTTTTTTTTTTTTTTAACACATTTACACAACAGAGCACTGTGGCTCTATAGCTCAGGGGTTAGAGCACTGGTCTTGTAAACCAGGGGTCGTGAGTTCAAATCTCACTAGGGCCTAAGCATTATTTCATGCGCTGTATCTTTCTTTCCTGACAACCTATTTTCTTTCACCAGCTGTCTTATCAAAAACCGCCACTGCCTCTAGGTCAACTCCCCTTACATGAAAGATCACATTACATTCAACCCTGGTCAAGGTTCACAACATTGACCCCACTTTGAGCAAAAAAAAAAAAAAAAACCTTACTGGCTCCAAGAAGACTTAGACCACATTCATAACATTCTCTTCCTAAAAAGAGAGCGGCCGTATTCCGTTCTTCTGGATGGCCAAGAAGCCAAGACTGGTGCTTATGCCACCATTCATGGGTTGGCCTAATAACGGTAGCTATGATTCTAGAGCTGGAGGCTGCCTTACTTCTGCCCTCAAGGGCTAGGTGCCATTCACATGTCTTGATTGAAGGCTTCGTAGAAGACCACAATTCAGCTCTCTCAACCACCCTACTTTCCGGTGGCACAATGCACCTCCGTGTCAGGATGGCCGAGCGGTCTAAGGCGCTGCGTTCAGGTCGCAGTCTCCCCTGGAGGCGTGGGTTCAAATCCCACTTCTGACAGCGTTTGCATGGTTTTTTCACGGTTCCCCTACCTGCTAGTCTTTCACAGCCAAGAACGTTTTTTTTTTTTTTTTTTTTTTTTAACACATTTACACAACAGAGCACTGTGGCTCTATAGCTCAGGGGTTAGAGCACTGGTCTTGTAAACCAGGGGTCGTGAGTTCAAATCTCACTAGGGCCTAAGCATTATTTCATGCGCTGTATCTTTCTTTCCTGACAACCTATTTTCTTTCACCAGCTGTCTTATCAAAAACCGCCACTGCCTCTAGGTCAACTCCCCTTACATGAAAGATCACATTACATTCAACCCTGGTCAAGGTTCACAACATTGACCCCACTTTGAGCAAAAAAAAAAAAAAAAACCTTACTGGCTCCAAGAAGACTTAGACCACATTCATAACATTCTCTTCCTAAAAAGAGAGCGGCCGTATTCCGTTCTTCTGGATGGCCAAGAAGCCAAGACTGGTGCTTATGCCACCATTCATGGGTTGGCCTAATAACGGTAGCTATGATTCTAGAGCTGGAGGCTGCCTTACTTCTGCCCTCAAGGGCTAGGTGCCATTCACATGTCTTGATTGAAGGCTTCGTAGAAGACCACAATTCAGCTCTCTCAACCACCCTACTTTCCGGTGGCACAATGCACCTCCGTGTCAGGATGGCCGAGCGGTCTAAGGCGCTGCGTTCAGGTCGCAGTCTCCCCTGGAGGCGTGGGTTCAAATCCCACTTCTGACAGCGTTTGCATGGTTTTTTCACGGTTCCCCTACCTGCTAGTCTTTCACAGCCAAGAACGTTTTTTTTTTTTTTTTTTTTTTTTAACACATTTACACAACAGAGCACTGTGGCTCTATAGCTCAGGGGTTAGAGCACTGGTCTTGTAAACCAGGGGTCGTGAGTTCAAATCTCACTAGGGCCTAAGCATTATTTCATGCGCTGTATCTTTCTTTCCTGACAACCTATTTTCTTTCACCAGCTGTCTTATCAAAAACCGCCACTGCCTCTAGGTCAACTCCCCTTACATGAAAGATCACATTACATTCAACCCTGGTCAAGGTTCACAACATTGACCCCACTTTGAGCAAAAAAAAAAAAAAAAACCTTACTGGCTCCAAGAAGACTTAGACCACATTCATAACATTCTCTTCCTAAAAAGAGAGCGGCCGTATTCCGTTCTTCTGGATGGCCAAGAAGCCAAGACTGGTGCTTATGCCACCATTCATGGGTTGGCCTAATAACGGTAGCTATGATTCTAGAGCTGGAGGCTGCCTTACTTCTGCCCTCAAGGGCTAGGTGCCATTCACATGTCTTGATTGAAGGCTTCGTAGAAGACCACAATTCAGCTCTCTCAACCACCCTACTTTCCGGTGGCACAATGCACCTCCGTGTCAGGATGGCCGAGCGGTCTAAGGCGCTGCGTTCAGGTCGCAGTCTCCCCTGGAGGCGTGGGTTCAAATCCCACTTCTGACAGCGTTTGCATGGTTTTTTCACGGTTCCCCTACCTGCTAGTCTTTCACAGCCAAGAACGTTTTTTTTTTTTTTTTTTTAACACATTTACACAACAGAGCACTGTGGCTCTATAGCTCAGGGGTTAGAGCACTGGTCTTGTAAACCAGGGGTCGTGAGTTCAAATCTCACTAGGGCCTAAGCATTATTTCATGCGCTGTATCTTTCTTTCCTGACAACCTATTTTCTTTCACCAGCTGTCTTATCAAAAACCGCCACTGCCTCTAGGTCAACTCCCCTTACATGAAAGATCACATTACATTCAACCCTGGTCAAGGTTCACAACATTGACCCCACTTTGAGCAAAAAAAAAAAAAAAAAACCTTACTGGCTCCAAGAAGACTTAGACCACATTCATAACATTCTCTTCCTAAAAAGAGAGCGGCCGTATTCCGTTCTTCTGGATGGCCAAGAAGCCAAGACTGGTGCTTATGCCACCATTCATGGGTTGGCCTAATAACGGTAGCTATGATTCTAGAGCTGGAGGCTGCCTTACTTCTGCCCTCAAGGGCTAGGTGCCATTCACATGTCTTGATTGAAGGCTTCGTAGAAGACCACAATTCAGCTCTCTCAACCACCCTACTTTCCGGTGGCACAATGCACCTCCGTGTCAGGATGGCCGAGCGGTCTAAGGCGCTGCGTTCAGGTCGCAGTCTCCCCTGGAGGCGTGGGTTCAAATCCCACTTCTGACAGCGTTTGCATGGTTTTTTCACGGTTCCCCTACCTGCTAGTCTTTCACAGCCAAGAACGTTTTTTTTTTTTTTTTTTTTAACACATTTACACAACAGAGCACTGTGGCTCTATAGCTCAGGGGTTAGAGCACTGGTCTTGTAAACCAGGGGTCGTGAGTTCAAATCTCACTAGGGCCTAAGCATTATTTCATGCGCTGTATCTTTCTTTCCTGACAACCTATTTTCTTTCACCAGCTGTCTTATCAAAAACCGCCACTGCCTCTAGGTCAACTCCCCTTACATGAAAGATCACATTACATTCAACCCTGGTCAAGGTTCACAACATTGACCCCACTTTGAGCAAAAAAAAAAAAAAAAAACCTTACTGGCTCCAAGAAGACTTAGACCACATTCATAACATTCTCTTCCTAAAAAGAGAGCGGCCGTATTCCGTTCTTCTGGATGGCCAAGAAGCCAAGACTGGTGCTTATGCCACCATTCATGGGTTGGCCTAATAACGGTAGCTATGATTCTAGAGCTGGAGGCTGCCTTACTTCTGCCCTCAAGGGCTAGGTGCCATTCTGTCTTGATTGAAGGCTTCGTAGAAGACCACAATTCAGCTCTCTCAACCACCCTACTTTCCGGTGGCACAATGCACCTCCGTGTCAGGATGGCCGAGCGGTCTAAGGCGCTGCGTTCAGGTCGCAGTCTCCCCTGGAGGCGTGGGTTCAAATCCCACTTCTGACAGCGTTTGCATGGTTTTTTCACGGTTCCCCTACCTGCTAGTCTTTCACAGCCAAGAACGTTTTTTTTTTTTTTTTTTTTAACACATTTACACAACAGAGCACTGTGGCTCTATAGCTCAGGGGTTAGAGCACTGGTCTTGTAAACCAGGGGTCGTGAGTTCAAATCTCACTAGGGCCTAAGCATTATTTCATGCGCTGTATCTTTCTTTCCTGACAACCTATTTTCTTTCACCAGCTGTCTTATCAAAAACCGCCACTGCCTCTAGGTCAACTCCCCTTACATGAAAGATCACATTACATTCAACCCTGGTCAAGGTTCACAACATTGACCCCACTTTGAGCAAAAAAAAAAAAAAAAAACCTTACTGGCTCCAAGAAGACTTAGACCACATTCATAACATTCTCTTCCTAAAAAGAGAGCGGCCGTATTCCGTTCTTCTGGATGGCCAAGAAGCCAAGACTGGTGCTTATGCCACCATTCATGGGTTGGCCTAATAACGGTAGCTATGATTCTAGAGCTGGAGGCTGCCTTACTTCTGCCCTCAAGGGCTAGGTGCCATTCACATGTCTTGATTGAAGGCTTCGTAGAAGACCACAATTCAGCTCTCTCAACCACCCTACTTTCCGGTGGCACAATGCACCTCCGTGTCAGGATGGCCGAGCGGTCTAAGGCGCTGCGTTCAGGTCGCAGTCTCCCCTGGAGGCGTGGGTTCAAATCCCACTTCTGACAGCGTTTGCATGGTTTTTTCACGGTTCCCCTACCTGCTAGTCTTTCACAGCCAAGAACGTTTTTTTTTTTTTTTTTTTAACACATTTACACAACAGAGCACTGTGGCTCTATAGCTCAGGGGTTAGAGCACTGGTCTTGTAAACCAGGGGTCGTGAGTTCAAATCTCACTAGGGCCTAAGCATTATTTCATGCGCTGTATCTTTCTTTCCTGACAACCTATTTTCTTTCACCAGCTGTCTTATCAAAAACCGCCACTGCCTCTAGGTCAACTCCCCTTACATGAAAGATCACATTACATTCAACCCTGGTCAAGGTTCACAACATTGACCCCACTTTGAGCAAAAAAAAAAAAAAAAAACCTTACTGGCTCCAAGAAGACTTAGACCACATTCATAACATTCTCTTCCTAAAAAGAGAGCGGCCGTATTCCGTTCTTCTGGATGGCCAAGAAGCCAAGACTGGTGCTTATGCCACCATTCATGGGTTGGCCTAATAACGGTAGCTATGATTCTAGAGCTGGAGGCTGCCTTACTTCTGCCCTCAAGGGCTAGGTGCCATTCACATGTCTTGATTGAAGGCTTCGTAGAAGACCACAATTCAGCTCTCTCAACCACCCTACTTTCCGGTGGCACAATGCACCTCCGTGTCAGGATGGCCGAGCGGTCTAAGGCGCTGCGTTCAGGTCGCAGTCTCCCCTGGAGGCGTGGGTTCAAATCCCACTTCTGACAGCGTTTGCATGGTTTTTTCACGGTTCCCCTACCTGCTAGTCTTTCACAGCCAAGAACGTTTTTTTTTTTTTTTTTTTTAACACATTTACACAACAGAGCACTGTGGCTCTATAGCTCAGGGGTTAGAGCACTGGTCTTGTAAACCAGGGGTCGTGAGTTCAAATCTCACTAGGGCCTAAGCATTATTTCATGCGCTGTATCTTTCTTTCCTGACAACCTATTTTCTTTCACCAGCTGTCTTATCAAAAACCGCCACTGCCTCTAGGTCAACTCCCCTTACATGAAAGATCACATTACATTCAACCCTGGTCAAGGTTCACAACATTGACCCCACTTTGAGCAAAAAAAAAAAAAAAAAACCTTACTGGCTCCAAGAAGACTTAGACCACATTCATAACATTCTCTTCCTAAAAAGAGAGCGGCCGTATTCCGTTCTTCTGGATGGCCAAGAAGCCAAGACTGGTGCTTATGCCACCATTCATGGGTTGGCCTAATAACGGTAGCTATGATTCTAGAGCTGGAGGCTGCCTTACTTCTGCCCTCAAGGGCTAGGTGCCATTCACATGTCTTGATTGAAGGCTTCGTAGAAGACCACAATTCAGCTCTCTCAACCACCCTACTTTCCGGTGGCACAATGCACCTCCGTGTCAGGATGGCCGAGCGGTCTAAGGCGCTGCGTTCAGGTCGCAGTCTCCCCTGGAGGCGTGGGTTCAAATCCCACTTCTGACAGCGTTTGCATGGTTTTTTCACGGTTCCCCTACCTGCTAGTCTTTCACAGCCAAGAACGTTTTTTTTTTTTTTTTTTTTAACACATTTACACAACAGAGCACTGTGGCTCTATAGCTCAGGGGTTAGAGCACTGGTCTTGTAAACCAGGGGTCGTGAGTTCAAATCTCACTAGGGCCTAAGCATTATTTCATGCGCTGTATCTTTCTTTCCTGACAACCTATTTTCTTTCACCAGCTGTCTTATCAAAAACCGCCACTGCCTCTAGGTCAACTCCCCTTACATGAAAGATCACAATACATTCAACCCTGGTCAAGGTTCACAACATTGACCCCACTTTGAGCAAAAAAAAAAAAAAAAAACCTTACTGGCTCCAAGAAGACTTAGACCACATTCATAACATTCTCTTCCTAAAAAGAGAGCGGCCGTATTCCGTTCTTCTGGATGGCCAAGAAGCCAAGACTGGTGCTTATGCCACCATTCATGGGTTGGCCTAATAACGGTAGCTATGATTCTAGAGCTGGAGGCTGCCTTACTTCTGCCCTCAAGGGCTAGGTGCCATTCACATGTCTTGATTGAAGGCTTCGTAGAAGACCACAATTCAGCTCTCTCAACCACCCTACTTTCCGGTGGCACAATGCACCTCCGTGTCAGGATGGCCGAGCGGTCTAAGGCGCTGCGTTCAGGTCGCAGTCTCCCCTGGAGGCGTGGGTTCAAATCCCACTTCTGACAGCGTTTGCATGGTTTTTTCACGGTTCCCCTACCTGCTAGTCTTTCACAGCCAAGAACGTTTTTTTTTTTTTTTTTTTTTTTTTAACACATTTACACAACAGAGCACTGTGGCTCTATAGCTCAGGGGTTAGAGCACTGGTCTTGTAAACCAGGGGTCGTGAGTTCAAATCTCACTAGGGCCTAAGCATTATTTCATGCGCTGTATCTTTCTTTCCTGACAACCTATTTTCTTTCACCAGCTGTCTTATCAAAAACCGCCACTGCCTCTAGGTCAACTCCCCTTACATGAAAGATCACATTACATTCAACCCTGGTCAAGGTTCACAACATTGACCCCACTTTGAGCAAAAAAAAAAAAAAAAAACCTTACTGGCTCCAAGAAGACTTAGACCACATTCATAACATTCTCTTCCTAAAAAGAGAGCGGCCGTATTCCGTTCTTCTGGATGGCCAAGAAGCCAAGACTGGTGCTTATGCCACCATTCATGGGTTGGCCTAATAACGGTAGCTATGATTCTAGAGCTGGAGGCTGCCTTACTTCTGCCCTCAAGGGCTAGGTGCCATTCACATGTCTTGATTGAAGGCTTCGTAGAAGACCACAATTCAGCTCTCTCAACCACCCTACTTTCCGGTGGCACAATGCACCTCCGTGTCAGGATGGCCGAGCGGTCTAAGGCGCTGCGTTCAGGTCGCAGTCTCCCCTGGAGGCGTGGGTTCAAATCCCACTTCTGACAGCGTTTGCATGGTTTTTTCACGGTTCCCCTACCTGCTAGTCTTTCACAGCCAAGAACGTTTTTTTTTTTTTTTTTTTTAACACATTTACACAACAGAGCACTGTGGCTCTATAGCTCAGGGGTTAGAGCACTGGTCTTGTAAACCAGGGGTCGTGAGTTCAAATCTCACTAGGGCCTAAGCATTATTTCATGCGCTGTATCTTTCTTTCCTGACAACCTATTTTCTTTCACCAGCTGTCTTATCAAAAACCGCCACTGCCTCTAGGTCAACTCCCCTTACATGAAAGATCACATTACATTCAACCCTGGTCAAGGTTCACAACATTGACCCCACTTTGAGCAAAAAAAAAAAAAAAAAACCTTACTGGCTCCAAGAAGACTTAGACCACATTCATAACATTCTCTTCCTAAAAAGAGAGCGGCCGTATTCCGTTCTTCTGGATGGCCAAGAAGCCAAGACTGGTGCTTATGCCACCATTCATGGGTTGGCCTAATAACGGTAGCTATGATTCTAGAGCTGGAGGCTGCCTTACTTCTGCCCTCAAGGGCTAGGTGCCATTCACATGTCTTGATTGAAGGCTTCGTAGAAGACCACAATTCAGCTCTCTCAACCACCCTACTTTCCGGTGGCACAATGCACCTCCGTGTCAGGATGGCCGAGCGGTCTAAGGCGCTGTGTTCAGGTCGCAGTCTCCCCTGGAGGCGTGGGTTCAAATCCCACTTCTGACAGCGTTTGCATGGTTTTTTCACGGTTCCCCTACCTGCTAGTCTTTCACAGCCAAGAACTTTTTTTTTTTTTTTTTTTTTAACACATTTACACAACAGAGCACTGTGGCTCTATAGCTCAGGGGTTAGAGCACTGGTCTTGTAAACCAGGGGTCGTGAGTTCAAATCTCACTAGGGCCTAAGCATTATTTCATGCGCTGTATCTTTCTTTCCTGACAACCTATTTTCTTTCACCAGCTGTCTTATCAAAAACCGCCACTGCCTCTAGGTCAACTCCCCTTACATGAAAGATCACATTACATTCAACCCTGGTCAAGGTTCACAACATTGACCCCACTTTGAGCAAAAAAAAAAAAAAAAACCTTACTGGCTCCAAGAAGACTTAGACCACATTCATAACATTCTCTTCCTAAAAAGAGAGCGGCCGTATTCCGTTCTTCTGGATGGCCAAGAAGCCAAGACTGGTGCTTATGCCACCATTCATGGGTTGGCCTAATAACGGTAGCTATGATTCTAGAGCTGGAGGCTGCCTTACTTCTGCCCTCAAGGGCTAGGTGCCATTCACATGTCTTGATTGAAGGCTTCGTAGAAGACCACAATTCAGCTCTCTCAACCACCCTACTTTCCGGTGGCACAATGCACCTCCGTGTCAGGATGGCCGAGCGGTCTAAGGCGCTGCGTTCAGGTCGCAGTCTCCCCTGGAGGCATGGGTTCAAATCCCACTTCTGACAGCGTTTGCATGGTTTTTTCACGGTTCCCCTACCTGCTAGTCTTTCACAGCCAAGAACGTTTTTTTTTTTTTTTTTTTTTTTTAACACATTTACACAACAGAGCACTGTGGCTCTATAGCTCAGGGGTTAGAGCACTGGTCTTGTAAACCAGGGGTCGTGAGTTCAAATCTCACTAGGGCCTAAGCATTATTTCATGCGCTGTATCTTTCTTTCCTGACAACCTATTTTCTTTCACCAGCTGTCTTATCAAAAACCGCCACTGCCTCTAGGTCAACTCCCCTTACATGAAAGATCACATTACATTCAACCCTGGTCAAGGTTCACAACATTGACCCCACTTTGAGCAAAAAAAAAAAAAAAAACCTTACTGGCTCCAAGAAGACTTAGACCACATTCATTACATTCTCTTCCTAAAAAGAGAGCGGCCGTATTCCGTTCTTCTGGATGGCCAAGAAGCCAAGACTGGTGCTTATGCCACCATTCATGGGTTGGCCTAATAACGGTAGCTATGATTCTAGAGCTGGAGGCTGCCTTACTTCTGCCCTCAAGGGCTAGGTGCCATTCACATGTCTTGATTGAAGGCTTCGTAGAAGACCACAATTCAGCTCTCTCAACCACCCTACTTTCCGGTGGCACAATGCACCTCCGTGTCAGGATGGCCGAGCGGTCTAAGGCGCTGCGTTCAGGTCGCAGTCTCCCCTGGAGGCGTGGGTTCAAATCCCACTTCTGACAGCGTTTGCATGGTTTTTTCACGGTTCCCCTACCTGCTAGTCTTTCACAGCCAAGAACGTTTTTTTTTTTTTTTTTTTTTTTTAACACATTTACACAACAGAGCACTGTGGCTCTATAGCTCAGGGGTTAGAGCACTGGTCTTGTAAACCAGGGGTCGTGAGTTCAAATCTCACTAGGGCCTAAGCATTATTTCATGCGCTGTATCTTTCTTTCCTGACAACCTATTTTCTTTCACCAGCTGTCTTATCAAAAACCGCCACTGCCTCTAGGTCAACTCCCCTTACATGAAAGATCACATTACATTCAACCCTGGTCAAGGTTCACAACATTGACCCCACTTTGAGCAAAAAAAAAAAAAAAAACCTTACTGGCTCCAAGAAGACTTAGACCACATTCATAACATTCTCTTCCTAAAAAGAGAGCGGCCGTATTCCGTTCTTCTGGATGGCCAAGAAGCCAAGACTGGTGCTTATGCCACCATTCATGGGTTGGCCTAATAACGGTAGCTATGATTCTAGAGCTGGAGGCTGCCTTACTTCTGCCCTCAAGGGCTAGGTGCCATTCACATGTCTTGATTGAAGGCTTCGTAGAAGACCACAATTCAGCTCTCTCAACCACCCTACTTTCCGGTGGCACAATGCACCTCCGTGTCAGGATGGCCGAGCGGTCTAAGGCGCTGCGTTCAGGTCGCAGTCTCCCCTGGAGGCGTGGGTTCAAATCCCACTTCTGACAGCGTTTGCATGGTTTTTTCACGGTTCCCCTACCTGCTAGTCTTTCACAGCCAAGAACGTTTTTTTTTTTTTTTTTTTAACACATTTACACAACAGAGCACTGTGGCTCTATAGCTCAGGGGTTAGAGCACTGGTCTTGTAAACCAGGGGTCGTGAGTTCAAATCTCACTAGGGCCTAAGCATTATTTCATGCGCTGTATCTTTCTTTCCTGACAACCTATTTTCTTTCACCAGCTGTCTTATCAAAAACCGCCACTGCCTCTAGGTCAACTCCCCTTACATGAAAGATCACATTACATTCAACCCTGGTCAAGGTTCACAACATTGACCCCACTTTGAGCAAAAAAAAAAAAAAAAAACCTTACTGGCTCCAAGAAGACTTAGACCACATTCATAACATTCTCTTCCTAAAAAGAGAGCGGCCGTATTCCGTTCTTCTGGATGGCCAAGAAGCCAAGACTGGTGCTTATGCCACCATTCATGGGTTGGCCTAATAACGGTAGCTATGATTCTAGAGCTGGAGGCTGCCTTACTTCTGCCCTCAAGGGCTAGGTGCCATTCACATGTCTTGATTGAAGGCTTCGTAGAAGACCACAATTCAGCTCTCTCAACCACCCTACTTTCCGGTGGCACAATGCACCTCCGTGTCAGGATGGCCGAGCGGTCTAAGGCGCTGCGTTCAGGTCGCAGTCTCCCCTGGAGGCGTGGGTTCAAATCCCACTTCTGACAGCGTTTGCATGGTTTTTTCACGGTTCCCCTACCTGCTAGTCTTTCACAGCCAAGAACGTTTTTTTTTTTTTTTTTTTTAACACATTTACACAACAGAGCACTGTGGCTCTATAGCTCAGGGGTTAGAGCACTGGTCTTGTAAACCAGGGGTCGTGAGTTCAAATCTCACTAGGGCCTAAGCATTATTTCATGCGCTGTATCTTTCTTTCCTGACAACCTATTTTCTTTCACCAGCTGTCTTATCAAAAACCGCCACTGCCTCTAGGTCAACTCCCCTTACATGAAAGATCACATTACATTCAACCCTGGTCAAGGTTCACAACATTGACCCCACTTTGAGCAAAAAAAAAAAAAAAAAACCTTACTGGCTCCAAGAAGACTTAGACCACATTCATAACATTCTCTTCCTAAAAAGAGAGCGGCCGTATTCCGTTCTTCTGGATGGCCAAGAAGCCAAGACTGGTGCTTATGCCACCATTCATGGGTTGGCCTAATAACGGTAGCTATGATTCTAGAGCTGGAGGCTGCCTTACTTCTGCCCTCAAGGGCTAGGTGCCATTCACATGTCTTGATTGAAGGCTTCGTAGAAGACCACAATTCAGCTCTCTCAACCACCCTACTTTCCGGTGGCACAATGCACCTCCGTGTCAGGATGGCCGAGCGGTCTAAGGCGCTGCGTTCAGGTCGCAGTCTCCCCTGGAGGCGTGGGTTCAAATCCCACTTCTGACAGCGTTTGCATGGTTTTTTCACGGTTCCCCTACCTGCTAGTCTTTCACAGCCAAGAACGTTTTTTTTTTTTTTTTTTTTAACACATTTACACAACAGAGCACTGTGGCTCTATAGCTCAGGGGTTAGAGCACTGGTCTTGTAAACCAGGGGTCGTGAGTTCAAATCTCACTAGGGCCTAAGCATTATTTCATGCGCTGTATCTTTCTTTCCTGACAACCTATTTTCTTTCACCAGCTGTCTTATCAAAAACCGCCACTGCCTCTAGGTCAACTCCCCTTACATGAAAGATCACATTACATTCAACCCTGGTCAAGGTTCACAACATTGACCCCACTTTGAGCAAAAAAAAAAAAAAAAAACCTTACTGGCTCCAAGAAGACTTAGACCACATTCATAACATTCTCTTCCTAAAAAGAGAGCGGCCGTATTCCGTTCTTCTGGATGGCCAAGAAGCCAAGACTGGTGCTTATGCCACCATTCATGGGTTGGCCTAATAACGGTAGCTATGATTCTAGAGCTGGAGGCTGCCTTACTTCTGCCCTCAAGGGCTAGGTGCCATTCACATGTCTTGATTGAAGGCTTCGTAGAAGACCACAATTCAGCTCTCTCAACCACCCTACTTTCCGGTGGCACAATGCACCTCCGTGTCAGGATGGCCGAGCGGTCTAAGGCGCTGCGTTCAGGTCGCAGTCTCCCCTGGAGGCGTGGGTTCAAATCCCACTTCTGACAGCGTTTGCATGGTTTTTTCACGGTTCCCCTACCTGCTAGTCTTTCACAGCCAAGAACGTTTTTTTTTTTTTTTTTTTTTAACACATTTACACAACAGAGCACTGTGGCTCTATAGCTCAGGGGTTAGAGCACTGGTCTTGTAAACCAGGGGTCGTGAGTTCAAATCTCACTAGGGCCTAAGCATTATTTCATGCGCTGTATCTTTCTTTCCTGACAACCTATTTTCTTTCACCAGCTGTCTTATCAAAAACCGCCACTGCCTCTAGGTCAACTCCCCTTACATGAAAGATCACATTACATTCAACCCTGGTCAAGGTTCACAACATTGACCCCACTTTGAGCAAAAAAAAAAAAAAAAAACCTTACTGGCTCCAAGAAGACTTAGACCACATTCATAACATTCTCTTCCTAAAAAGAGAGCGGCCGTATTCCGTTCTTCTGGATGGCCAAGAAGCCAAGACTGGTGCTTATGCCACCATTCATGGGTTGGCCTAATAACGGTAGCTATGATTCTAGAGCTGGAGGCTGCCTTACTTCTGCCCTCAAGGGCTAGGTGCCATTCACATGTCTTGATTGAAGGCTTCGTAGAAGACCACAATTCAGCTCTCTCAACCACCCTACTTTCCGGTGGCACAATGCACCTCCGTGTCAGGATGGCCGAGCGGTCTAAGGCGCTGCGTTCAGGTCGCAGTCTCCCCTGGAGGCGTGGGTTCAAATCCCACTTCTGACAGCGTTTGCATGGTTTTTTCACGGTTCCCCTACCTGCTAGTCTTTCACAGCCAAGAACGTTTTTTTTTTTTTTTTTTTTAACACATTTACACAACAGAGCACTGTGGCTCTATAGCTCAGGGGTTAGAGCACTGGTCTTGTAAACCAGGGGTCGTGAGTTCAAATCTCACTAGGGCCTAAGCATTATTTCATGCGCTGTATCTTTCTTTCCTGACAACCTATTTTCTTTCACCAGCTGTCTTATCAAAAACCGCCACTGCCTCTAGGTCAACTCCCCTTACATGAAAGATCACATTACATTCAACCCTGGTCAAGGTTCACAACATTGACCCCACTTTGAGCAAAAAAAAAAAAAAAAAACCTTACTGGCTCCAAGAAGACTTAGACCACATTCATAACATTCTCTTCCTAAAAAGAGAGCGGCCGTATTCCGTTCTTCTGGATGGCCAAGAAGCCAAGACTGGTGCTTATGCCACCATTCATGGGTTGGCCTAATAACGGTAGCTATGATTCTAGAGCTGGAGGCTGCCTTACTTCTGCCCTCAAGGGCTAGGTGCCATTCACATGTCTTGATTGAAGGCTTCGTAGAAGACCACAATTCAGCTCTCTCAACCACCCTACTTTCCGGTGGCACAATGCACCTCCGTGTCAGGATGGCCGAGTGGTCTAAGGCGCTGCGTTCAGGTCGCAGTCTCCCCTGGAGGCGTGGGTTCAAATCCCACTTCTGACAGCGTTTGCATGGTTTTTTCACGGTTCCCCTACCTGCTAGTCTTTCACAGCCAAGAACGTTTTTTTTTTTTTTTTTTTTAACACATTTACACAACAGAGCACTGTGGCTCTATAGCTCAGGGGTTAGAGCACTGGTCTTGTAAACCAGGGGTCGTGAGTTCAAATCTCACTAGGGCCTAAGCATTATTTCATGCGCTGTATCTTTCTTTCCTGACAACCTATTTTCTTTCACCAGCTGTCTTATCAAAAACCGCCACTGCCTCTAGGTCAACTCCCCTTACATGAAAGATCACAATACATTCAACCCTGGTCAAGGTTCACAACATTGACCCCACTTTGAGCAAAAAAAAAAAAAAAAAACCTTACTGGCTCCAAGAAGACTTAGACCACATTCATAACATTCTCTTCCTAAAAAGAGAGCGGCCGTATTCCGTTCTTCTGGATGGCCAAGAAGCCAAGACTGGTGCTTATGCCACCATTCATGGGTTGGCCTAATAACGGTAGCTATGATTCTAGAGCTGGAGGCTGCCTTACTTCTGCCCTCAAGGGCTAGGTGCCATTCACATGTCTTGATTGAAGGCTTCGTAGAAGACCACAATTCAGCTCTCTCAACCACCCTACTTTCCGGTGGCACAATGCACCTCCGTGTCAGGATGGCCGAGCGGTCTAAGGCGCTGCGTTCAGGTCGCAGTCTCCCCTGGAGGCGTGGGTTCAAATCCCACTTCTGACAGCGTTTGCATGGTTTTTTCACGGTTCCCCTACCTGCTAGTCTTTCACAGCCAAGAACGTTTTTTTTTTTTTTTTTTTTTTTTTAACACATTTACACAACAGAGCACTGTGGCTCTATAGCTCAGGGGTTAGAGCACTGGTCTTGTAAACCAGGGGTCGTGAGTTCAAATCTCACTAGGGCCTAAGCATTATTTCATGCGCTGTATCTTTCTTTCCTGACAACCTATTTTCTTTCACCAGCTGTCTTATCAAAAACCGCCACTGCCTCTAGGTCAACTCCCCTTACATGAAAGATCACATTACATTCAACCCTGGTCAAGGTTCACAACATTGACCCCACTTTGAGCAAAAAAAAAAAAAAAAAACCTTACTGGCTCCAAGAAGACTTAGACCACATTCATAACATTCTCTTCCTAAAAAGAGAGCGGCCGTATTCCGTTCTTCTGGATGGCCAAGAAGCCAAGACTGGTGCTTATGCCACCATTCATGGGTTGGCCTAATAACGGTAGCTATGATTCTAGAGCTGGAGGCTGCCTTACTTCTGCCCTCAAGGGCTAGGTGCCATTCACATGTCTTGATTGAAGGCTTCGTAGAAGACCACAATTCAGCTCTCTCAACCACCCTACTTTCCGGTGGCACAATGCACCTCCGTGTCAGGATGGCCGAGCGGTCTAAGGCGCTGCGTTCAGGTCGCAGTCTCCCCTGGAGGCGTGGGTTCAAATCCCACTTCTGACAGCGTTTGCATGGTTTTTTCACGGTTCCCCTACCTGCTAGTCTTTCACAGCCAAGAACGTTTTTTTTTTTTTTTTTTTTAACACATTTACACAACAGAGCACTGTGGCTCTATAGCTCAGGGGTTAGAGCACTGGTCTTGTAAACCAGGGGTCGTGAGTTCAAATCTCACTAGGGCCTAAGCATTATTTCATGCGCTGTATCTTTCTTTCCTGACAACCTATTTTCTTTCACCAGCTGTCTTATCAAAAACCGCCACTGCCTCTAGGTCAACTCCCCTTACATGAAAGATCACATTACATTCAACCCTGGTCAAGGTTCACAACATTGACCCCACTTTGAGCAAAAAAAAAAAAAAAAAACCTTACTGGCTCCAAGAAGACTTAGACCACATTCATAACATTCTCTTCCTAAAAAGAGAGCGGCCGTATTCCGTTCTTCTGGATGGCCAAGAAGCCAAGACTGGTGCTTATGCCACCATTCATGGGTTGGCCTAATAACGGTAGCTATGATTCTAGAGCTGGAGGCTGCCTTACTTCTGCCCTCAAGGGCTAGGTGCCATTCACATGTCTTGATTGAAGGCTTCGTAGAAGACCACAATTCAGCTCTCTCAACCACCCTACTTTCCGGTGGCACAATGCACCTCCGTGTCAGGATGGCCGAGCGGTCTAAGGCGCTGCGTTCAGGTCGCAGTCTCCCCTGGAGGCGTGGGTTCAAATCCCACTTCTGACAGCGTTTGCATGGTTTTTTCACGGTTCCCCTACCTGCTAGTCTTTCACAGCCAAGAACGTTTTTTTTTTTTTTTTTTTTAACACATTTACACAACAGAGCACTGTGGCTCTATAGCTCAGGGGTTAGAGCACTGGTCTTGTAAACCAGGGGTCGTGAGTTCAAATCTCACTAGGGCCTAAGCATTATTTCATGCGCTGTATCTTTCTTTCCTGACAACCTATTTTCTTTCACCAGCTGTCTTATCAAAAACCGCCACTGCCTCTAGGTCAACTCCCCTTACATGAAAGATCACATTACATTCAACCCTGGTCAAGGTTCACAACATTGACCCCACTTTGAGCAAAAAAAAAAAAAAAAACCTTACTGGCTCCAAGAAGACTTAGACCACATTCATAACATTCTCTTCCTAAAAAGAGAGCGGCCGTATTCCGTTCTTCTGGATGGCCAAGAAGCCAAGACTGGTGCTTATGCCACCATTCATGGGTTGGCCTAATAACGGTAGCTATGATTCTAGAGCTGGAGGCTGCCTTACTTCTGCCCTCAAGGGCTAGGTGCCATTCACATGTCTTGATTGAAGGCTTCGTAGAAGACCACAATTCAGCTCTCTCAACCACCCTACTTTCCGGTGGCACAATGCACCTCCGTGTCAGGATGGCCGAGCGGTCTAAGGCGCTGCGTTCAGGTCGCAGTCTCCCCTGGAGGCGTGGGTTCAAATCCCACTTCTGACAGCGTTTGCATGGTTTTTTCACGGTTCCCCTACCTGCTAGTCTTTCACAGCCAAGAACGTTTTTTTTTTTTTTTTTTTTTTTTAACACATTTACACAACAGAGCACTGTGGCTCTATAGCTCAGGGGTTAGAGCACTGGTCTTGTAAACCAGGGGTCGTGAGTTCAAATCTCACTAGGGCCTAAGCATTATTTCATGCGCTGTATCTTTCTTTCCTGACAACCTATTTTCTTTCACCAGCTGTCTTATCAAAAACCGCCACTGCCTCTAGGTCAACTCCCCTTACATGAAAGATCACATTACATTCAACCCTGGTCAAGGTTCACAACATTGACCCCACTTTGAGCAAAAAAAAAAAAAAAAACCTTACTGGCTCCAAGAAGACTTAGACCACATTCATAACATTCTCTTCCTAAAAAGAGAGCGGCCGTATTCCGTTCTTCTGGATGGCCAAGAAGCCAAGACTGGTGCTTATGCCACCATTCATGGGTTGGCCTAATAACGGTAGCTATGATTCTAGAGCTGGAGGCTGCCTTACTTCTGCCCTCAAGGGCTAGGTGCCATTCACATGTCTTGATTGAAGGCTTCGTAGAAGACCACAATTCAGCTCTCTCAACCACCCTACTTTCCGGTGGCACAATGCACCTCCGTGTCAGGATGGCCGAGCGGTCTAAGGCGCTGCGTTCAGGTCGCAGTCTCCCCTGGAGGCGTGGGTTCAAATCCCACTTCTGACAGCGTTTGCATGGTTTTTTCACGGTTCCCCTACCTGCTAGTCTTTCACAGCCAAGAACGTTTTTTTTTTTTTTTTTTTTTTTTTAACACATTTACACAACAGAGCACTGTGGCTCTATAGCTCAGGGGTTAGAGCACTGGTCTTGTAAACCAGGGGTCGTGAGTTCAAATCTCACTAGGGCCTAAGCATTATTTCATGCGCTGTATCTTTCTTTCCTGACAACCTATTTTCTTTCACCAGCTGTCTTATCAAAAACCGCCACTGCCTCTAGGTCAACTCCCCTTACATGAAAGATCACATTACATTCAACCCTGGTCAAGGTTCACAACATTGACCCCACTTTGAGCAAAAAAAAAAAAAAAAAACCTTACTGGCTCCAAGAAGACTTAGACCACATTCATAACATTCTCTTCCTAAAAAGAGAGCGGCCGTATTCCGTTCTTCTGGATGGCCAAGAAGCCAAGACTGGTGCTTATGCCACCATTCATGGGTTGGCCTAATAACGGTAGCTATGATTCTAGAGCTGGAGGCTGCCTTACTTCTGCCCTCAAGGGCTAGGTGCCATTCACATGTCTTGATTGAAGGCTTCGTAGAAGACCACAATTCAGCTCTCTCAACCACCCTACTTTCCGGTGGCACAATGCACCTCCGTGTCAGGATGGCCGAGCGGTCTAAGGCGCTGCGTTCAGGTCGCAGTCTCCCCTGGAGGCGTGGGTTCAAATCCCACTTCTGACAGCGTTTGCATGGTTTTTTCACGGTTCCCCTACCTGCTAGTCTTTCACAGCCAAGAACGTTTTTTTTTTTTTTTTTTTAACACATTTACACAACAGAGCACTGTGGCTCTATAGCTCAGGGGTTAGAGCACTGGTCTTGTAAACCAGGGGTCGTGAGTTCAAATCTCACTAGGGCCTAAGCATTATTTCATGCGCTGTATCTTTCTTTCCTGACAACCTATTTTCTTTCACCAGCTGTCTTATCAAAAACCGCCACTGCCTCTAGGTCAACTCCCCTTACATGAAAGATCACATTACATTCAACCCTGGTCAAGGTTCACAACATTGACCCCACTTTGAGCAAAAAAAAAAAAAAAAAACCTTACTGGCTCCAAGAAGACTTAGACCACATTCATAACATTCTCTTCCTAAAAAGAGAGCGGCCGTATTCCGTTCTTCTGGATGGCCAAGAAGCCAAGACTGGTGCTTATGCCACCATTCATGGGTTGGCCTAATAACGGTAGCTATGATTCTAGAGCTGGAGGCTGCCTTACTTCTGCCCTCAAGGGCTAGGTGCCATTCACATGTCTTGATTGAAGGCTTCGTAGAAGACCACAATTCAGCTCTCTCAACCACCCTACTTTCCGGTGGCACAATGCACCTCCGTGTCAGGATGGCCGAGCGGTCTAAGGCGCTGCGTTCAGGTCGCAGTCTCCCCTGGAGGCGTGGGTTCAAATCCCACTTCTGACAGCGTTTGCATGGTTTTTTCACGGTTCCCCTACCTGCTAGTCTTTCACAGCCAAGAACGTTTTTTTTTTTTTTTTTTTTAACACATTTACACAACAGAGCACTGTGGCTCTATAGCTCAGGGGTTAGAGCACTGGTCTTGTAAACCAGGGGTCGTGAGTTCAAATCTCACTAGGGCCTAAGCATTATTTCATGCGCTGTATCTTTCTTTCCTGACAACCTATTTTCTTTCACCAGCTGTCTTATCAAAAACCGCCACTGCCTCTAGGTCAACTCCCCTTACATGAAAGATCACATTACATTCAACCCTGGTCAAGGTTCACAACATTGACCCCACTTTGAGCAAAAAAAAAAAAAAAAAACCTTACTGGCTCCAAGAAGACTTAGACCACATTCATAACATTCTCTTCCTAAAAAGAGAGCGGCCGTATTCCGTTCTTCTGGATGGCCAAGAAGCCAAGACTGGTGCTTATGCCACCATTCATGGGTTGGCCTAATAACGGTAGCTATGATTCTAGAGCTGGAGGCTGCCTTACTTCTGCCCTCAAGGGCTAGGTGCCATTCACATGTCTTGATTGAAGGCTTCGTAGAAGACCACAATTCAGCTCTCTCAACCACCCTACTTTCCGGTGGCACAATGCACCTCCGTGTCAGGATGGCCGAGCGGTCTAAGGCGCTGCGTTCAGGTCGCAGTCTCCCCTGGAGGCGTGGGTTCAAATCCCACTTCTGACAGCGTTTGCATGGTTTTTTCACGGTTCCCCTACCTGCTAGTCTTTCACAGCCAAGAACGTTTTTTTTTTTTTTTTTTTTAACACATTTACACAACAGAGCACTGTGGCTCTATAGCTCAGGGGTTAGAGCACTGGTCTTGTAAACCAGGGGTCGTGAGTTCAAATCTCACTAGGGCCTAAGCATTATTTCATGCGCTGTATCTTTCTTTCCTGACAACCTATTTTCTTTCACCAGCTGTCTTATCAAAAACCGCCACTGCCTCTAGGTCAACTCCCCTTACATGAAAGATCACATTACATTCAACCCTGGTCAAGGTTCACAACATTGACCCCACTTTGAGCAAAAAAAAAAAAAAAAAACCTTACTGGCTCCAAGAAGACTTAGACCACATTCATAACATTCTCTTCCTAAAAAGAGAGCGGCCGTATTCCGTTCTTCTGGATGGCCAAGAAGCCAAGACTGGTGCTTATGCCACCATTCATGGGTTGGCCTAATAACGGTAGCTATGATTCTAGAGCTGGAGGCTGCCTTACTTCTGCCCTCAAGGGCTAGGTGCCATTCACATGTCTTGATTGAAGGCTTCGTAGAAGACCACAATTCAGCTCTCTCAACCACCCTACTTTCCGGTGGCACAATGCACCTCCGTGTCAGGATGGCCGAGCGGTCTAAGGCGCTGCGTTCAGGTCGCAGTCTCCCCTGGAGGCGTGGGTTCAAATCCCACTTCTGACAGCGTTTGCATGGTTTTTTCACGGTTCCCCTACCTGCTAGTCTTTCACAGCCAAGAACGTTTTTTTTTTTTTTTTTTTTAACACATTTACACAACAGAGCACTGTGGCTCTATAGCTCAGGGGTTAGAGCACTGGTCTTGTAAACCAGGGGTCGTGAGTTCAAATCTCACTAGGGCCTAAGCATTATTTCATGCGCTGTATCTTTCTTTCCTGACAACCTATTTTCTTTCACCAGCTGTCTTATCAAAAACCGCCACTGCCTCTAGGTCAACTCCCCTTACATGAAAGATCACATTACATTCAACCCTGGTCAAGGTTCACAACATTGACCCCACTTTGAGCAAAAAAAAAAAAAAAAAACCTTACTGGCTCCAAGAAGACTTAGACCACATTCATAACATTCTCTTCCTAAAAAGAGAGCGGCCGTATTCCGTTCTTCTGGATGGCCAAGAAGCCAAGACTGGTGCTTATGCCACCATTCATGGGTTGGCCTAATAACGGTAGCTATGATTCTAGAGCTGGAGGCTGCCTTACTTCTGCCCTCAAGGGCTAGGTGCCATTCACATGTCTTGATTGAAGGCTTCGTAGAAGACCACAATTCAGCTCTCTCAACCACCCTACTTTCCGGTGGCACAATGCACCTCCGTGTCAGGATGGCCGAGCGGTCTAAGGCGCTGCGTTCAGGTCGCAGTCTCCCCTGGAGGCGTGGGTTCAAATCCCACTTCTGACAGCGTTTGCATGGTTTTTTCACGGTTCCCCTACCTGCTAGTCTTTCACAGCCAAGAACGTTTTTTTTTTTTTTTTTTTTAACACATTTACACAACAGAGCACTGTGGCTCTATAGCTCAGGGGTTAGAGCACTGGTCTTGTAAACCAGGGGTCGTGAGTTCAAATCTCACTAGGGCCTAAGCATTATTTCATGCGCTGTATCTTTCTTTCCTGACAACCTATTTTCTTTCACCAGCTGTCTTATCAAAAACCGCCACTGCCTCTAGGTCAACTCCCCTTACATGAAAGATCACATTACATTCAACCCTGGTCAAGGTTCACAACATTGACCCCACTTTGAGCAAAAAAAAAAAAAAAAAACCTTACTGGCTCCAAGAAGACTTAGACCACATTCATAACATTCTCTTCCTAAAAAGAGAGCGGCCGTATTCCGTTCTTCTGGATGGCCAAGAAGCCAAGACTGGTGCTTATGCCACCATTCATGGGTTGGCCTAATAACGGTAGCTATGATTCTAGAGCTGGAGGCTGCCTTACTTCTGCCCTCAAGGGCTAGGTGCCATTCACATGTCTTGATTGAAGGCTTCGTAGAAGACCACAATTCAGCTCTCTCAACCACCCTACTTTCCGGTGGCACAATGCACCTCCGTGTCAGGATGGCCGAGCGGTCTAAGGCGCTGCGTTCAGGTCGCAGTCTCCCCTGGAGGCGTGGGTTCAAATCCCACTTCTGACAGCGTTTGCATGGTTTTTTCACGGTTCCCCTACCTGCTAGTCTTTCACAGCCAAGAACGTTTTTTTTTTTTTTTTTTTTTAACACATTTACACAACAGAGCACTGTGGCTCTATAGCTCAGGGGTTAGAGCACTGGTCTTGTAAACCAGGGGTCGTGAGTTCAAATCTCACTAGGGCCTAAGCATTATTTCATGCGCTGTATCTTTCTTTCCTGACAACCTATTTTCTTTCACCAGCTGTCTTATCAAAAACCGCCACTGCCTCTAGGTCAACTCCCCTTACATGAAAGATCACAATACATTCAACCCTGGTCAAGGTTCACAACATTGACCCCACTTTGAGCAAAAAAAAAAAAAAAAAACCTTACTGGCTCCAAGAAGACTTAGACCACATTCATAACATTCTCTTCCTAAAAAGAGAGCGGCCGTATTCCGTTCTTCTGGATGGCCAAGAAGCCAAGACTGGTGCTTATGCCACCATTCATGGGTTGGCCTAATAACGGTAGCTATGATTCTAGAGCTGGAGGCTGCCTTACTTCTGCCCTCAAGGGCTAGGTGCCATTCACATGTCTTGATTGAAGGCTTCGTAGAAGACCACAATTCAGCTCTCTCAACCACCCTACTTTCCGGTGGCACAATGCACCTCCGTGTCAGGATGGCCGAGCGGTCTAAGGCGCTGCGTTCAGGTCGCAGTCTCCCCTGGAGGCGTGGGTTCAAATCCCACTTCTGACAGCGTTTGCATGGTTTTTTCACGGTTCCCCTACCTGCTAGTCTTTCACAGCCAAGAACGTTTTTTTTTTTTTTTTTTTTTTTAACACATTTACACAACAGAGCACTGTGGCTCTATAGCTCAGGGGTTAGAGCACTGGTCTTGTAAACCAGGGGTCGTGAGTTCAAATCTCACTAGGGCCTAAGCATTATTTCATGCGCTGTATCTTTCTTTCCTGACAACCTATTTTCTTTCACCAGCTGTCTTATCAAAAACCGCCACTGCCTCTAGGTCAACTCCCCTTACATGAAAGATCACATTACATTCAACCCTGGTCAAGGTTCACAACATTGACCCCACTTTGAGCAAAAAAAAAAAAAAAAAACCTTACTGGCTCCAAGAAGACTTAGACCACATTCATAACATTCTCTTCCTAAAAAGAGAGCGGCCGTATTCCGTTCTTCTGGATGGCCAAGAAGCCAAGACTGGTGCTTATGCCACCATTCATGGGTTGGCCTAATAACGGTAGCTATGATTCTAGAGCTGGAGGCTGCCTTACTTCTGCCCTCAAGGGCTAGGTGCCATTCACATGTCTTGATTGAAGGCTTCGTAGAAGACCACAATTCAGCTCTCTCAACCACCCTACTTTCCGGTGGCACAATGCACCTCCGTGTCAGGATGGCCGAGCGGTCTAAGGCGCTGCGTTCAGGTCGCAGTCTCCCCTGGAGGCGTGGGTTCAAATCCCACTTCTGACAGCGTTTGCATGGTTTTTTCACGGTTCCCCTACCTGCTAGTCTTTCACAGCCAAGAACGTTTTTTTTTGTTTTTTTTTAACACATTTACACAACAGAGCACTGTGGCTCTATAGCTCAGGGGTTAGAGCACTGGTCTTGTAAACCAGGGGTCGTGAGTTCAAATCTCACTAGGGCCTAAGCATTATTTCATGCGCTGTATCTTTCTTTCCTGACAACCTATTTTCTTTCACCAGCTGTCTTATCAAAAACCGCCACTGCCTCTAGGTCAACTCCCCTTACATGAAAGATCACATTACATTCAACCCTGGTCAAGGTTCACAACATTGACCCCACTTTGAGCAAAAAAAAAAAAAAAAAACCTTACTGGCTCCAAGAAGACTTAGACCACATTCATAACATTCTCTTCCTAAAAAGAGAGCGGCCGTATTCCGTTCTTCTGGATGGCCAAGAAGCCAAGACTGGTGCTTATGCCACCATTCATGGGTTGGCCTAATAACGGTAGCTATGATTCTAGAGCTGGAGGCTGCCTTACTTCTGCCCTCAAGGGCTAGGTGCCATTCACATGTCTTGATTGAAGGCTTCGTAGAAGACCACAATTCAGCTCTCTCAACCACCCTACTTTCCGGTGGCACAATGCACCTCCGTGTCAGGATGGCCGAGCGGTCTAAGGCGCTGCGTTCAGGTCGCAGTCTCCCCTGGAGGCGTGGGTTCAAATCCCACTTCTGACAGCGTTTGCATGGTTTTTTCACGGTTCCCCTACCTGCTAGTCTTTCACAGCCAAGAACGTTTTTTTTTTTTTTTTTTTTAACACATTTACACAACAGAGCACTGTGGCTCTATAGCTCAGGGGTTAGAGCACTGGTCTTGTAAACCAGGGGTCGTGAGTTCAAATCTCACTAGGGCCTAAGCATTATTTCATGCGCTGTATCTTTCTTTCCTGACAACCTATTTTCTTTCACCAGCTGTCTTATCAAAAACCGCCACTGCCTCTAGGTCAACTCCCCTTACATGAAAGATCACATTACATTCAACCCTGGTCAAGGTTCACAACATTGACCCCACTTTGAGCAAAAAAAAAAAAAAAAAACCTTACTGGCTCCAAGAAGACTTAGACCACATTCATAACATTCTCTTCCTAAAAAGAGAGCGGCCGTATTCCGTTCTTCTGGATGGCCAAGAAGCCAAGACTGGTGCTTATGCCACCATTCATGGGTTGGCCTAATAACGGTAGCTATGATTCTAGAGCTGGAGGCTGCCTTACTTCTGCCCTCAAGGGCTAGGTGCCATTCACATGTCTTGATTGAAGGCTTCGTAGAAGACCACAATTCAGCTCTCTCAACCACCCTACTTTCCGGTGGCACAATGCACCTCCGTGTCAGGATGGCCGAGCGGTCTAAGGCGCTGCGTTCAGGTCGCAGTCTCCCCTGGAGGCGTGGGTTCAAATCCCACTTCTGACAGCGTTTGCATGGTTTTTTCACGGTTCCCCTACCTGCTAGTCTTTCACAGCCAAGAACGTTTTTTTTTTTTTTTTTTTTAACACATTTACACAACAGAGCACTGTGGCTCTATAGCTCAGGGGTTAGAGCACTGGTCTTGTAAACCAGGGGTCGTGAGTTCAAATCTCACTAGGGCCTAAGCATTATTTCATGCGCTGTATCTTTCTTTCCTGACAACCTATTTTCTTTCACCAGCTGTCTTATCAAAAACCGCCACTGCCTCTAGGTCAACTCCCCTTACATGAAAGATCACATTACATTCAACCCTGGTCAAGGTTCACAACATTGACCCCACTTTGAGCAAAAAAAAAAAAAAAAAACCTTACTGGCTCCAAGAAGACTTAGACCACATTCATAACATTCTCTTCCTAAAAAGAGAGCGGCCGTATTCCGTTCTTCTGGATGGCCAAGAAGCCAAGACTGGTGCTTATGCCACCATTCATGGGTTGGCCTAATAACGGTAGCTATGATTCTAGAGCTGGAGGCTGCCTTACTTCTGCCCTCAAGGGCTAGGTGCCATTCACATGTCTTGATTGAAGGCTTCGTAGAAGACCACAATTCAGCTCTCTCAACCACCCTACTTTCCGGTGGCACAATGCACCTCCGTGTCAGGATGGCCGAGCGGTCTAAGGCGCTGCGTTCAGGTCGCAGTCTCCCCTGGAGGCGTGGGTTCAAATCCCACTTCTGACAGCGTTTGCATGGTTTTTTCACGGTTCCCCTACCTGCTAGTCTTTCACAGCCAAGAACGTTTTTTTTTTTTTTTTTTTTTAACACATTTACACAACAGAGCACTGTGGCTCTATAGCTCAGGGGTTAGAGCACTGGTCTTGTAAACCAGGGGTCGTGAGTTCAAATCTCACTAGGGCCTAAGCATTATTTCATGCGCTGTATCTTTCTTTCCTGACAACCTATTTTCTTTCACCAGCTGTCTTATCAAAAACCGCCACTGCCTCTAGGTCAACTCCCCTTACATGAAAGATCACATTACATTCAACCCTGGTCAAGGTTCACAACATTGACCCCACTTTGAGCAAAAAAAAAAAAAAAAACCTTACTGGCTCCAAGAAGACTTAGACCACATTCATAACATTCTCTTCCTAAAAAGAGAGCGGCCGTATTCCGTTCTTCTGGATGGCCAAGAAGCCAAGACTGGTGCTTATGCCACCATTCATGGGTTGGCCTAATAACGGTAGCTATGATTCTAGAGCTGGAGGCTGCCTTACTTCTGCCCTCAAGGGCTAGGTGCCATTCACATGTCTTGATTGAAGGCTTCGTAGAAGACCACAATTCAGCTCTCTCAACCACCCTACTTTCCGGTGGCACAATGCACCTCCGTGTCAGGATGGCCGAGCGGTCTAAGGCGCTGCGTTCAGGTCGCAGTCTCCCCTGGAGGCGTGGGTTCAAATCCCACTTCTGACAGCGTTTGCATGGTTTTTTCACGGTTCCCCTACCTGCTAGTCTTTCACAGCCAAGAACGTTTTTTTTTTTTTTTTTTTTAACACATTTACACAACAGAGCACTGTGGCTCTATAGCTCAGGGGTTAGAGCACTGGTCTTGTAAACCAGGGGTCGTGAGTTCAAATCTCACTAGGGCCTAAGCATTATTTCATGCGCTGTATCTTTCTTTCCTGACAACCTATTTTCTTTCACCAGCTGTCTTATCAAAAACCGCCACTGCCTCTAGGTCAACTCCCCTTACATGAAAGATCACATTACATTCAACCCTGGTCAAGGTTCACAACATTGACCCCACTTTGAGCAAAAAAAAAAAAAAAAAACCTTACTGGCTCCAAGAAGACTTAGACCACATTCATAACATTCTCTTCCTAAAAAGAGAGCGGCCGTATTCCGTTCTTCTGGATGGCCAAGAAGCCAAGACTGGTGCTTATGCCACCATTCATGGGTTGGCCTAATAACGGTAGCTATGATTCTAGAGCTGGAGGCTGCCTTACTTCTGCCCTCAAGGGCTAGGTGCCATTCACATGTCTTGATTGAAGGCTTCGTAGAAGACCACAATTCAGCTCTCTCAACCACCCTACTTTCCGGTGGCACAATGCACCTCCGTGTCAGGATGGCCGAGCGGTCTAAGGCGCTGCGTTCAGGTCGCAGTCTCCCCTGGAGGCGTGGGTTCAAATCCCACTTCTGACAGCGTTTGCATGGTTTTTTCACGGTTCCCCTACCTGCTAGTCTTTCACAGCCAAGAACGTTTTTTTTTTTTTTTTTTTTAACACATTTACACAACAGAGCACTGTGGCTCTATAGCTCAGGGGTTAGAGCACTGGTCTTGTAAACCAGGGGTCGTGAGTTCAAATCTCACTAGGGCCTAAGCATTATTTCATGCGCTGTATCTTTCTTTCCTGACAACCTATTTTCTTTCACCAGCTGTCTTATCAAAAACCGCCACTGCCTCTAGGTCAACTCCCCTTACATGAAAGATCACAATACATTCAACCCTGGTCAAGGTTCACAACATTGACCCCACTTTGAGCAAAAAAAAAAAAAAAAAACCTTACTGGCTCCAAGAAGACTTAGACCACATTCATAACATTCTCTTCCTAAAAAGAGAGCGGCCGTATTCCGTTCTTCTGGATGGCCAAGAAGCCAAGACTGGTGCTTATGCCACCATTCATGGGTTGGCCTAATAACGGTAGCTATGATTCTAGAGCTGGAGGCTGCCTTACTTCTGCCCTCAAGGGCTAGGTGCCATTCACATGTCTTGATTGAAGGCTTCGTAGAAGACCACAATTCAGCTCTCTCAACCACCCTACTTTCCGGTGGCACAATGCACCTCCGTGTCAGGATGGCCGAGCGGTCTAAGGCGCTGCGTTCAGGTCGCAGTCTCCCCTGGAGGCGTGGGTTCAAATCCCACTTCTGACAGCGTTTGCATGGTTTTTTCACGGTTCCCCTACCTGCTAGTCTTTCACAGCCAAGAACGTTTTTTTTTTTTTTTTTTTTTTTAACACATTTACACAACAGAGCACTGTGGCTCTATAGCTCAGGGGTTAGAGCACTGGTCTTGTAAACCAGGGGTCGTGAGTTCAAATCTCACTAGGGCCTAAGCATTATTTCATGCGCTGTATCTTTCTTTCCTGACAACCTATTTTCTTTCACCAGCTGTCTTATCAAAAACCGCCACTGCCTCTAGGTCAACTCCCCTTACATGAAAGATCACATTACATTCAACCCTGGTCAAGGTTCACAACATTGACCCCACTTTGAGCAAAAAAAAAAAAAAAAAACCTTACTGGCTCCAAGAAGACTTAGACCACATTCATAACATTCTCTTCCTAAAAAGAGAGCGGCCGTATTCCGTTCTTCTGGATGGCCAAGAAGCCAAGACTGGTGCTTATGCCACCATTCATGGGTTGGCCTAATAACGGTAGCTATGATTCTAGAGCTGGAGGCTGCCTTACTTCTGCCCTCAAGGGCTAGGTGCCATTCACATGTCTTGATTGAAGGCTTCGTAGAAGACCACAATTCAGCTCTCTCAACCACCCTACTTTCCGGTGGCACAATGCACCTCCGTGTCAGGATGGCCGAGCGGTCTAAGGCGCTGCGTTCAGGTCGCAGTCTCCCCTGGAGGCGTGGGTTCAAATCCCACTTCTGACAGCGTTTGCATGGTTTTTTCACGGTTCCCCTACCTGCTAGTCTTTCACAGCCAAGAACGTTTTTTTTTTTTTTTTTTTTTTAACACATTTACACAACAGAGCACTGTGGCTCTATAGCTCAGGGGTTAGAGCACTGGTCTTGTAAACCAGGGGTCGTGAGTTCAAATCTCACTAGGGCCTAAGCATTATTTCATGCGCTGTATCTTTCTTTCCTGACAACCTATTTTCTTTCACCAGCTGTCTTATCAAAAACCGCCACTGCCTCTAGGTCAACTCCCCTTACATGAAAGATCACATTACATTCAACCCCTGGTCAAGGTTCACAACATTGACCCCACTTTGAGCAAAAAAAAAAAAAAAAAACCTTACTGGCTCAAGAAGACTTAGACCACATTCATAACATTCTCTTCCTAAAAAGAGAGCGGCCGTATTCCGTTCTTCTGGATGGCCAAGAAGCCAAGACTGGTGCTTATGCCACCATTCATGGGTTGGCCTAATAACGGTAGCTATGATTCTAGAGCTGGAGGCTGCCTTACTTCTGCCCTCAAGGGCTAGGTGCCATTCACATGTCTTGATTGAAGGCTTCGTAGAAGACCACAATTCAGCTCTCTCAACCACCCTACTTTCCGGTGGCACAATGCACCTCCGTGTCAGGATGGCCGAGCGGTCTAAGGCGCTGCGTTCAGTCGCAGTCTCCCCTGGAGGCGTGGGTTCAAATCCCACTTCTGACAGCGTTTGCATGGTTTTTTCACGGTTCCCCTACCTGCTAGTCTTTCACAGCCAAGAACGTTTTTTTTTTTTTTTTTTTTAACACATTTACACAACAGAGCACTGTGGCTCTATAGCTCAGGGGTTAGAGCACTGGTCTTGTAAACCAGGGGTCGTGAGTTCAAATCTCACTAGGGCCTAAGCATTATTTCATGCGCTGTATCTTTCTTTCCTGACAACCTATTTTCTTTCACCAGCTGTCTTATCAAAAACCGCCACTGCCTCTAGGTCAACTCCCCTTACATGAAAGATCACATTGACATTCAACCCTGGTCAAGGTTCACAACATTGACCCCACTTTGAGCAAAAAAAAAAAAAAAAAACCTTACTGGCTCCAAGAAGACTTAGACCACATTCATAACATTCTCTTCCTAAAAAGAGAGCGGCGTATTCCGTTCTTCTGGATGGCCAAGAAGCCAAGACTGGTGCTTATGCCACCATTCATGGGTTGGCCTAATAACGGTAGCTATGATTCTAGAGCTGGAGGCTGCCTTACTTCTGCCCTCAAGGGCTAGGTGCCATTCACATGTCTTGATTGAAGGCTTCGTAGAAGACCACAATTCAGCTCTCTCAACCACCCTACTTTCCGGTGGCACAATGCACCTCCGTGTCAGGATGGCCGAGCGGTCTAAGGCGCTGCGTTCAGGTCGCAGTCTCCCCTGGTAGGCGTGGGTTCAAATCCCACTTCTGACAGCGTTTGCATGGTTTTTTCACGGTTCCCCTACCTGCTAGTCTTTCACAGCAAGAACGTTTTTTTTTTTTTTTTTTTTAACACATTTACACAACAGAGCACTGTGGCTCTATAGCTCAGGGGTTAGAGCACTGGTCTTGTAAACCAGGGGTCGTGAGTTCAAATCTCACTAGGCCTAAGCATTATTTCATGCGCTGTATCTTTCTTTCCTGACAACCTATTTTCTTTCACCAGCTGTCTTATCAAAAACCGCCACTGCCTCTAGGTCAACTCCCCTTACATGAAAGATCACAATACATTCAACCCTGGTCAAGGTTCACAACATTGACCCCACTTTGAGCAAAAAAAAAAAAAAAAACCTTACTGGCTCCAAGAAGACTTAGACCACATTCATAACATTCTCTTCCTAAAAAGAGAGCGGCCGTATTTCCGTTCTTCTGGATGGCCAAGAAGCCAAGACTGGTGCTTATGCCACCATTCATGGGTTGGCCTAATAACGGTCAGCTATGATTCTAGAGCTGGAGGCTGCCTTACTTCTGCCCTCAAGGGCTAGGTGCCATTCACATGTCTTGATTGAAGGCTTCGTAGAAGACCACAATTCAGCTCTCTCAACCACCCTACTTTCCGGTGGCACAATGCACCTCCGTGTCAGGATGGCCGAGCGGTCTAAGGCGCTGCGTTCAGGTCGCAGTCTCCCCTGGAGGCGTGGGTTCAAATCCCACTTCTGACAGCGTTTGCATGGTTTTTTCACGGTTCCCCTACCTGCTAGTCTTTCACAGCCAAGAACGTTTTTTTTTTTTTTTTTTTTTTTTAACACATTTACACAACAGAGCACTGTGGCTCTATAGCTCAGGGGTTAGAGCACTGGTCTTGTAAACCAGGGGTCGTGAGTTCAAATCTCACTAGGGCCTAAGCATTATTTCATGCGCTGTATCTTTCTTTCCTGACAACCTATTTTCTTTCACCAGCTGTCTTATCAAAAACCGCCACTGCCTCTAGGTCAACTCCCCTTACATGAAAGATCACATTACATTCAACCCTGGTCAAGGTTCACAACATTGACCCCACTTTGAGCAAAAAAAAAAAAAAAAAACCTTACTGGCTCCAAGAAGACTTAGACCACATTCATAACATTCTCTTCCTAAAAAGAGAGCGGCCGTATTCCGTTCTTCTGGATGGCCAAGAAGCCAAGACTGGTGCTTATGCCACCATTCATGGGTTGGCCTAATAACGGTAGCTATGATTCTAGAGCTGGAGGCTGCCTTACTTCTGCCCTCAAGGGCTAGGTGCCATTCACATGTCTTGATTGAAGGCTTCGTAGAAGACCACAATTCAGCTCTCTCAACCACCCTACTTTCCGGTGGCACAATGCACCTCCGTGTCAGGATGGCCGAGCGGTCTAAGGCGCTGCGTTCAGGTCGCAGTCTCCCCTGGAGGCGTGGGTTCAAATCCCACTTCTGACAGCGTTTGCATGGTTTTTTCACGGTTCCCCTACCTGCTAGTCTTTCACAGCCAAGAACGTTTTTTTTTTTTTTTTTTTTTAACACATTTACACAACAGAGCACTGTGGCTCTATAGCTCAGGGGTTAGAGCACTGGTCTTGTAAACCAGGGGTCGTGAGTTCAAATCTCACTAGGGCCTAAGCATTATTTCATGCGCTGTATCTTTCTTTCCTGACAACCTATTTTCTTCTCACCAGCTGTCTTATCAAAAACCGCCACTGCCTCTAGGTCAACTCCCCTTACATGAAAGATCACATTACATTCAACCCTGGTCAAGGTTCACAACATTGACCCCACTTTGAGCAAAAAAAAAAAAAAAAACCTTACTGGCTCCAAGAAGACTTAGACCACATTCATAACATTCTCTTCCTAAAAAGAGAGCGGCCGTATTCCGTTCTTCTGGATGGCCAAGAAGCCAAGACTGGTGCTTATGCCACCATTCATGGGTTGGCCTAATAACGGTAGCTATGATTCTAGAGCTGGAGGCTGCCTTACTTCTGCCCTCAAGGGCTAGGTGCCATTCACATGTCTTGATTGAAGGCTTCGTAGAAGACCACAATTCAGCTCTCTCAACCACCCTACTTTCCGGTGGCACAATGCACCTCCGTGTCAGGATGGCCGAGCGGTCTAAGGCGCTGCGTTCAGGTCGCAGTCTCCCCTGGAGGCGTGGGTTCAAATCCCACTTCTGACAGCGTTTGCATGGTTTTTTCACGGTTCCCTACCTGCTAGTCTTTCACAGCCAAGAACGTTTTTTTTTTTTTTTTTTTTAACACATTTACACAACAGAGCACTGTGGCTCTATAGCTCAGGGGTTAGAGCACTGGTCTTGTAAACCAGGGGTCGTGAGTTCAAATCTCACTAGGGCCTAAGCATTATTTCATGCGCTGTATCTTTCTTTCCTGACAACCTATTTTCTTTCACCAGCTGTCTTATCAAAAACCGCCACTGCTCTAGGTCAACTCCCCTTACATGAAAGATCACATTACATTCAACCCTGGTCAAGGTTCACAACATTGACCCCACTTTGAGCAAAAAAAAAAAAAAAAACCTTACTGGCTCCAAGAAGACTTAGACCACATTCATAACATTCTCTTCCTAAAAAGAGAGCGGCCGTATTCCGTTCTTCTGGATGGCCAAGAAGCCAAGACTGGTGCTTTATGCCACCATTCATGGGTTGGCCTAATAACGGTAGCTATGATTCTAGAGCTGGAGGCTGCCTTACTTCTGCCTCAAGGGCTAGGTGCCATTCACATGTCTTGATTGAAGAAGGCTTCGTAGAAGACCACAATTCAGCTCTCTCAACCACCCTACTTTCCGGTGGCACAATGCACCTCCGTGTCAGGATGGCCGAGCGGTCTAAGGCGCTGCGTTCAGGTCGCAGTCTCCCCTGGAGGCGTGGGTTCAAATCCCACTTCTGACAGCGTTTGCATGGTTTTTTCACGGTTCCCCTACCTGCTAGTCTTTCACAGCCAAGAACGTTTTTTTTTTTTTTTTTTTTAACACATTTACACAACAGAGCACTGTGGCTCTATAGCTCAGGGGTTAGAGCACTGGTCTTGTAAACCAGGGGTCGTGAGTTCAAATCTCACTAGGGCCTAAGCATTATTTCATGCGCTGTATCTTTCTTTCCTGACAACCTATTTTCTTTCACCAGCTGTCTTATCAAAAACCGCCACTGCCTCTAGGTCAACTCCCCTTACATGAAAGATCACATTACATTCAACCCTGGTCAAGGTTCACAACATTGACCCCACTTTGAGCAAAAAAAAAAAAAAAAAACCTTACTGGCTCCAAGAAGACTTAGACCACATTCATAACATTCTCTTCCTAAAAAGAGAGCGGCCGTATTCCGTTCTTCTGGATGGCCAAGAAGCCAAGACTGGTGCTTATGCCACCATTCATGGGTTGGCCTAATA
This sequence comes from Hyperolius riggenbachi, assembly GCF_040937935.1. Classification (NCBI taxonomy): domain Eukaryota; kingdom Metazoa; phylum Chordata; class Amphibia; order Anura; family Hyperoliidae; genus Hyperolius; species Hyperolius riggenbachi. The sequence continues at coordinate 413,312,400 of NC_090646.1, read as the reverse complement.
ACGGTAGCTATGATTCTAGAGCTGGAGGCTGCCTTACTTCTGCCCTCAAGGGCTAGGTGCCATTCACATGTCTTGATTGAAGGCTTCGTAGAAGACCACAATTCAGCTCTCTCAACCACCCTACTTTCCGGTGGCACAATGCACCTCCGTGTCAGGATGGCCGAGCGGTCTAAGGCGCTGCGTTCAGGTCGCAGTCTCCCCTGGAGGCGTGGGTTCAAATCCCACTTCTGACAGCGTTTGCATGGTTTTTTCACGGTTCCCCTACCTGCTAGTCTTTCACAGCCAAGAACGTTTTTTTTTTTTTTTTTTTTTAACACATTTACACAACAGAGCACTGTGGCTCTATAGCTCAGGGGTTAGAGCACTGGTCTTGTAAACCAGGGGTCGTGAGTTCAAATCTCACTAGGGCCTAAGCATTATTTCATGCGCTGTATCTTTCTTTCCTGACAACCTATTTTCTTTCACCAGCTGTCTTATCAAAAACCGCCACTGCCTCTAGGTCAACTCCCCTTACATGAAAGATCACATTACATTCAACCCTGGTCAAGGTTCACAACATTGACCCCACTTTGAGCAAAAAAAAAAAAAAAAAACCTTACTGGCTCCAAGAAGACTTAGACCACATTCATAACATTCTCTTCCTAAAAAGAGAGCGGCCGTATTCCGTTCTTCTGGATGGCCAAGAAGCCAAGACTGGTGCTTATGCCACCATTCATGGGTTGGCCTAATAACGGTAGCTATGATTCTAGAGCTGGAGGCTGCCTTACTTCTGCCCTCAAGGGCTAGGTGCCATTCACATGTCTTGATTGAAGGCTTCGTAGAAGACCACAATTCAGCTCTCTCAACCACCCTACTTTCCGGTGGCACAATGCACCTCCGTGTCAGGATGGCCGAGCGGTCTAAGGCGCTGCGTTCAGGTCGCAGTCTCCCCTGGAGGCGTGGGTTCAAATCCCACTTCTGACAGCGTTTGCATGGTTTTTTCACGGTTCCCCTACCTGCTAGTCTTTCACAGCCAAGAACGTTTTTTTTTTTTTTTTTTTTAACACATTTACACAACAGAGCACTGTGGCTCTATAGCTCAGGGGTTAGAGCACTGGTCTTGTAAACCAGGGGTCGTGAGTTCAAATCTCACTAGGGCCTAAGCATTATTTCATGCGCTGTATCTTTCTTTCCTGACAACCTATTTTCTTTCACCAGCTGTCTTATCAAAAAACCGCCACTGCCTCTAGGTCAACTCCCCTTACATGAAAGATCACATTACATTCAACCCTGGTCAAGGTTCACAACATTGACCCCACTTTGAGCAAAAAAAAAAAAAAAAAACCTTACTGGCTCCAAGAAGACTTAGACCACATTCATAACATTCTCTTCCTAAAAAGAGAGCGGCCGTATTCCGTTCTTCTGGATGGCCAAGAAGCCAAGACTGGTGCTTATGCCACCATTCATGGGTTGGCCTAATAACGGTAGCTATGATTCTAGAGCTGGAGGCTGCCTTACTTCTGCCCTCAAGGGCTAGGTGCCATTCACATGTCTTGATTGAAGGCTTCGTAGAAGACCACAATTCAGCTCTCTCAACCACCCTACTTTCCGGTGGCACAATGCACCTCCGTGTCAGGATGGTCCGAGCGGTCTAAGGCGCTGCGTTCAGGTCGCAGTCTCCCCTGGAGGCGTGGGTTCAAATCCCACTTCTGACAGCGTTTGCATGGTTTTTTCACGGTTCCCCTACCTGCTAGTCTTTCACAGCCAAGAACGTTTTTTTTTTTTTTTTTTTTTAACACATTTACACAACAGAGCACTGTGGCTCTATAGCTCAGGGGTTAGAGCACTGGTCTTGTAAACCAGGGGTCGTGAGTTCAAATCTCACTAGGGCCTAAGCATTATTTCATGCGCTGTATCTTTCTTTCCTGACAACCTATTTTCTTTCACCAGCTGTCTTATCAAAAACCGCCACTGCCTCTAGGTCAACTCCCCTTACATGAAAGATCACATTACATTCAACCCTGGTCAAGGTTCACAACATTGACCCCACTTTGAGCAAAAAAAAAAAAAAAAAAACCTTACTGGCTCCAAGAAGACTTAGACCACATTCATAACATTCTCTTCCTAAAAAGAGAGCGGCCCGTATTCCGTTCTTCTGGATGGCCAAGAAGCCAAGACTGGTGCTTATGCCACCATTCATGGGTTGGCCTAATAACGGTAGCTATGATTCTAGAGCTGGAGGCTGCCTTACTTCTGCCCTCAAGGGCTAGGTGCCATTCACATGTCTTGATTGAAGGCTTCGTAGAAGACCACAATTCAGCTCTCTCAACCACCCTACTTTCCGGTGGCACAATGCACCTCCGTGTCAGGATGGCCGAGCGGTCTAAGGCGCTGCGTTCAGGTCGCAGTCTCCCCTGGAGGCGTGGGTTCAAATCCCACTTCTGACAGCGTTTGCATGGTTTTTTCACGGTTCCCCTACCTGCTAGTCTTTCACAGCCAAGAACGTTTTTTTTTTTTTTTTTTTTTAACACATTTACACAACAGAGCACTGTGGCTCTATAGCTCAGGGGTTAGAGCACTGGTCTTGTAAACCAGGGGTCGTGAGTTCAAATCTCACTAGGGCCTAAGCATTATTTCATGCGCTGTATCTTTCTTTCCTGACAACCTATTTTCTTTCACCAGCTGTCTTATCAAAAACCGCCACTGCCTCTAGGTCAACTCCCCTTACATGAAAGATCACATTACATTCAACCCTGGTCAAGGTTCACAACATTGACCCCACTTTGAGCAAAAAAAAAAAAAAAAAAACCTTACTGGCTCCAAGAAGACTTAGACCACATTCATAACATTCTCTTCCTAAAAAGAGAGCGGCCGTATTCCGTTCTTCTGGATGGCCAAGAAGCCAAGACTGGTGCTTATGCCACCATTCATGGGTTGGCCTAATAACGGTACTATGATTCTAGAGCTGGAGGCTGCCTTACTTCTGCCCTCAAGGGCTAGGTGCCATTCACATGTCTTGATTGAAGGCTTCGTAGAAGACCACAATTCAGCTCTCTCAACCACCCTACTTTCCGGTGGCACAATGCACCTCCGTGTCAGGATGGCCGAGCGGTCTAAGGCGCTGCATTCAGGTCGCAGTCTCCCCTGGAGGCGTGGGTTCAAATCCCACTTCTGACAGCGTTTGCATGGTTTTTTCACGGTTCCCCTACCTGCTAGTCTTTCACAGCCAAGAACGTTTTTTTTTTTTTTTTTTTTAACACATTTACACAACAGAGCACTGTGGCTCTATAGCTCAGGGGTTAGAGCACTGGTCTTGTAAACCAGGGGTCGTGAGTTCAAATCTCACTAGGGCCTAAGCATTATTTCATGCGCTGTATCTTTCTTTCCTGACAACCTATTTTCTTTCACCAGCTGTCTTATCAAAAACCGCCACTGCCTCTAGGTCAACTCCCCTTACATGAAAGATCACATTACATTCAACCCTGGTCAAGGTTCACAACATTGACCCCACTTTGAGCAAAAAAAAAAAAAAAAACCTTACTGGCTCCAGAAGACTTAGACCACATTCATAACATTCTCTTCCTAAAAAGAGAGCGGCCGTATTCCGTTCTTCTGGATGGCCAAGAAGCCAAGACTGGTGCTTATGCCACCATTCATGGGTTGGCCTAATAACGGTAGCTATGATTCTAGAGCTGGAGGCTGCCTTACTTCTGCCCTCAAGGGCTAGTGCCATTCACATGTCTTGATTGAAGGCTTCGTAGAAGACCACAATTCAGCTCTCTCAACCACCCTACTTTCCGGTGGCACAATGCACCTCCGTGTCAGGATGGCCGAGCGGTCTAAGGCGCTGCGTTCAGGTCGCAGTCTCCCCTGGAGGCGTGGGTTCAAATCCCACTTCTGACAGCGTTTGCATGGGTTTTTTCACGGTTCCCCTACCTGCTAGTCTTTCACAGCCAAGAACGTTTTTTTTTTTTTTTTTTTTTTTAACACATTTACACAACAGAGCACTGTGGCTCTATAGCTCAGGGGTTAGAGCACTGGTCTTGTAAACCAGGGGTCGTGAGTTCAAATCTCACTAGGGCCTAAGCATTATTTCATGCGCTGTATCTTTCTTCCTGACAACCTATTTTCTTTCACCAGCTGTCTTATCAAAAACCGCCACTGCCTCTAGGTCAACTCCCCTTACATGAAAGATCACATTACATTCAACCCTGGTCAAGGTTCACAACATTGACCCCACTTTGAGCAAAAAAAAAAAAAAAAAAACCTTACTGGCTCCAAGAAGACTTAGACCACATTCATAACATTCTCTTCCTAAAAAGAGAGCGGCCGTATTCCGTTCTTCTGGATGGCCAAGAAGCCAAGACTGGTGCTTATGCCACCATTCATGGGTTGGCCTAATAACGGTAGCTATGATTCTAGAGCTGGAGGCTGCCTTACTTCTGCCCTCAAGGGCTAGGTGCCATTCACATGTCTTGATTGAAGGCTTCGTAGAAGACCACAATTCAGCTCTCTCAACCACCCTACTTTCCGGTGGCACAATGCACCTCCGTGTCAGGATGGCCGAGCGGTCTAAGGCGCTGCGTTCAGGTCGCAGTCTCCCCTGGAGGCGTGGGTTCAAATCCCACTTCTGACAGCGTTTGCATGGTTTTTTCACGGTTCCCCTACCTGCTAGTCTTTCACAGCCAAGAACGTTTTTTTTTTTTTTTTTTTTTTAACACATTTACACAACAGAGCACTGTGGCTCTATAGCTCAGGGGTTAGAGCACTGGTCTTGTAAACCCAGGGGTCGTGAGTTCAAATCTCACTAGGGCCTAAGCATTATTTCATGCGCTGTATCTTTCTTTCCTGACAACCTATTTTCTTTCACCAGCTGTCTTATCAAAAACCGCCACTGCCTCTAGGTCAACTCCCCTTACATGAAAGATCACATTACATTCAACCCTGGTCAAGGTTCACAACATTGACCCCACTTTGAGCAAAAAAAAAAAAAAAAAACCCTTACTGGCTCCAAGAAGACTTAGACCACATTCATAACATTCTCTTCCTAAAAAGAGAGCGGCCGTATTCCGTTCTTCTGGATTGCCAAGAAGCCAAGACTGGTGCTTATGCCACCATTCATGGGTTGGCCTAATAACGGTAGCTATGATTCTAGAGCTGGAGGCTGCCTTACTTCTGCCCTCAAGGGCTAGGTGCCATTCACATGTCTTGATTGAAGGCTTCGTAGAAGACCACAATTCAGCTCTCTCAACCACCCTACTTTCCGGTGGCACAATGCACCTCCGTGTCAGGATGGCCGAGCGGTCTAAGGCGCTGCGTTCAGGTCGCAGTCTCCCCTGGAGGCGTGGGTTCAAATCCCACTTCTGACAGCGTTTGCATGGTTTTTTCACGGTTCCCCTACCTGCTAGTCTTTCACAGCCAAGAACGTTTTTTTTTTTTTTTTTTTTAACACATTTACACAACAGAGCACTGTGGCTCTATAGCTCAGGGGTTAGAGCACTGGTCTTGTAAACCAGGGGTCGTGAGTTCAAATCTCACTAGGGCCTAAGCATTATTTCATGCGCTGTATCTTTCTTTCCTGACAACCTATTTTCTTTCACCAGCTGTCTTATCAAAAACCGCCACTGCCTCTAGGTCAACTCCCCTTACATGAAAGATCACATTACATTCAACCCTGGTCAAGGTTCACAACATTGACCCCACTTTGAGCAAAAAAAAAAAAAAAAACCTTACTGGCTCCAAGAAGACTTAGACCACATTCATAACATTCTCTTCCTAAAAAGAGAGCGTCCGTATTCCGTTCTTCTGGATGGCCAAGAAGCCAAGACTGGTGCTTATGCCACCATTCATGGGTTGGCCTAATAACGGTAGCTATGATTCTAGAGCTGGAGGCTGCCTTACTTCTGCCCTCAAGGGCTAGGTGCCATTCACATGTCTTGATTGAAGGCTTCGTAGAAGACCACAATTCAGCTCTCTCAACCACCCTACTTTCCGGTGGCACAATGCACCTCCGTGTCAGGATGGCCGAGCGGTCTAAGGCGCTGCGTTCAGGTCGCAGTCTCCCCTGGAGGCGTGGGTTCAAATCCCACTTCTGACAGCGTTTGCATGGTTTTTTCACGGTTCCCCTACCTGCTAGTCTTTCACAGCCAAGAACGTTTTTTTTTTTTTTTTTTTTAACACATTTACACAACAGAGCACTGTGGCTCTATAGCTCAGGGGTTAGAGCACTGGTCTTGTAAACCAGGGGTCGTGAGTTCAAATCTCACTAGGGCCTAAGCATTATTTCATGCGCTGTATCTTTCTTTCCTGACAACCTATTTTCTTTCACCAGCTGTCTTATCAAAAACCGCCACTGCCTCTAGGTCAACTCCCCTTACATGAAAGATCACATTACATTCAACCCTGGTCAAGGTTCACAACATTGACCCCACTTTGAGCAAAAAAAAAAAAAAAAACCTTACTGGCTCCAAGAAGACTTAGACCACATTCATAACATTCTCTTCCTAAAAAGAGAGCGGCCGTATTCCGTTCTTCTGGATGGCCAAGAAGCCAAGACTGGTGCTTATGCCACCATTCATGGGTTGGCCTAATAACGGTAGCTATGATTCTAGAGCTGGAGGCTGCCTTACTTCTGCCCTCAAGGGCTAGGTGCCATTCACATGTCTTGATTGAAGGCTTCGTAGAAGACCACAATTCAGCTCTCTCAACCACCCTACTTTCCGGTGGCACAATGCACCTCCGTGTCAGGATGGCCGAGCGGTCTAAGGCGCTGCGTTCAGGTCGCAGTCTCCCCTGGAGGCGTGGGTTCAAATCCCACTTCTGACAGCGTTTGCATGGTTTTTTCACGGTTCCCCTACCTGCTAGTCTTTCACAGCCAAGAACGTTTTTTTTTTTTTTTTTTTTAACACATTTACACAACAGAGCACTGTGGCTCTATAGCTCAGGGGTTAGAGCACTGGTCTTGTAAACCAGGGGTCGTGAGTTCAAATCTCACTAGGGCCTAAGCATTATTTCATGCGCTGTATCTTTCTTTCCTGACAACCTATTTTCTTTCACCAGCTGTCTTATCAAAAACCGCCACTGCCTCTAGGTCAACTCCCCTTACATGAAAGATCACATTACATTCAACCCTGGTCAAGGTTCACAACATTGACCCCACTTTGAGCAAAAAAAAAAAAAAAAAACCTTACTGGCTCCAAGAAGACTTAGACCACATTCATAACATTCTCTTCCTAAAAAGAGAGCGGCCGTATTCCGTTCTTCTGGATGGCCAAGAAGCCAAGACTGGTGCTTATGCCACCATTCATGGGTTGGCCTAATAACGGTAGCTATGATTCTAGAGCTGGAGGCTGCCTTACTTCTGCCCTCAAGGGCTAGGTGCCATTCACATGTCTTGATTGAAGGCTTCGTAGAAGACCACAATTCAGCTCTCTCAACCACCCTACTTTCCGGTGGCACAATGCACCTCCGTGTCAGGATGGCCGAGCGGTCTAAGGCGCTGCGTTCAGGTCGCAGTCTCCCCTGGAGGCGTGGGTTCAAATCCCACTTCTGACAGCGTTTGCATGGTTTTTTCACGGTTCCCCTACCTGCTAGTCTTTCACAGCCAAGAACGTTTTTTTTTTTTTTTTTTTTAACACATTTACACAACAGAGCACTGTGGCTCTATAGCTCAGGGGTTAGAGCACTGGTCTTGTAAACCAGGGGTCGTGAGTTCAAATCTCACTAGGGCCTAAGCATTATTTCATGCGCTGTATCTTTCTTTCCTGACAACCTATTTTCTTTCACCAGCTGTCTTATCAAAAACCGCCACTGCCTCTAGGTCAACTCCCCTTACATGAAAGATCACATTACATTCAACCCTGGTCAAGGTTCACAACATTGACCCCACTTTGAGCAAAAAAAAAAAAAAAAACCTTACTGGCTCCAAGAAGACTTAGACCACATTCATAACATTCTCTTCCTAAAAAGAGAGCGGCCGTATTCCGTTCTTCTGGATGGCCAAGAAGCCAAGACTGGTGCTTATGCCACCATTCATGGGTTGGCCTAATAACGGTAGCTATGATTCTAGAGCTGGAGGCTGCCTTACTTCTGCCCTCAAGGGCTAGGTGCCATTCACATGTCTTGATTGAAGGCTTCGTAGAAGACCACAATTCAGCTCTCTCAACCACCCTACTTTCCGGTGGCACAATGCACCTCCGTGTCAGGATGGCCGAGCGGTCTAAGGCGCTGCGTTCAGGTCGCAGTCTCCCCTGGAGGCGTGGGTTCAAATCCCACTTCTGACAGCGTTTGCATGGTTTTTTCACGGTTCCCCTACCTGCTAGTCTTTCACAGCCAAGAACGTTTTTTTTTTTTTTTTTTTTTAACACATTTACACAACAGAGCACTGTGGCTCTATAGCTCAGGGGTTAGAGCACTGGTCTTGTAAACCAGGGGTCGTGAGTTCAAATCTCACTAGGGCCTAAGCATTATTTCATGCGCTGTATCTTTCTTTCCTGACAACCTATTTTCTTTCACCAGCTGTCTTATCAAAAACCGCCACTGCCTCTAGGTCAACTCCCCTTACATGAAAGATCACATTACATTCAACCCTGGTCAAGGTTCACAACATTGACCCCACTTTGAGCAAAAAAAAAAAAAAAAACCTTACTGGCTCCAAGAAGACTTAGACCACATTCATAACATTCTCTTCCTAAAAAGAGAGCGGCCGTATTCCGTTCTTCTGGATGGCCAAGAAGCCAAGACTGGTGCTTATGCCACCATTCATGGGTTGGCCTAATAACGGTAGCTATGATTCTAGAGCTGGAGGCTGCCTTACTTCTGCCCTCAAGGGCTAGGTGCCATTCACATGTCTTGATTGAAGGCTTCGTAGAAGACCACAATTCAGCTCTCTCAACCACCCTACTTTCCGGTGGCACAATGCACCTCCGTGTCAGGATGGCCGAGCGGTCTAAGGCGCTGCGTTCAGGTCGCAGTCTCCCCTGGAGGCGTGGGTTCAAATCCCACTTCTGACAGCGTTTGCATGGTTTTTTCACGGTTCCCCTACCTGCTAGTCTTTCACAGCCAAGAACGTTTTTTTTTTTTTTTTTTTTAACACATTTACACAACAGAGCACTGTGGCTCTATAGCTCAGGGGTTAGAGCACTGGTCTTGTAAACCAGGGGTCGTGAGTTCAAATCTCACTAGGGCCTAAGCATTATTTCATGCGCTGTATCTTTCTTTCCTGACAACCTATTTTCTTTCACCAGCTGTCTTATCAAAAACCGCCACTGCCTCTAGGTCAACTCCCCTTACATGAAAGATCACATTACATTCAACCCTGGTCAAGGTTCACAACATTGACCCCACTTTGAGCAAAAAAAAAAAAAAACCTTACTGGCTCCAAGAAGACTTAGAACCACATTCATAACATTCTCTTCCTAAAAAGAGAGCGGCCGTATTCCGTTCTTCTGGATGGCCAAGAAGCCAAGACTGGTGCTTATGCCACCAGTCATGGGTTGGCCTATTACGGTAGCTATGATTCTAAGAGCTGGAGGCTGCCTTACTTCTGCCCTCAAGGGCTAGGTGCCATTCACATGTCTTGATTGAAGGCTTCGTAGAAGACCACAATTCAGCTCTCTCAACCACCCTACTTTCCGGTGGCACAATGCACCTCCGTGTCAGGATGGCCGAGCGGTCTAAGGCGCTGCGTTCAGGTCGCAGTCTCCCCTGGAGGCGTGGGTTCAAATCCCACTTCTGACAGCGTTTGCATGGTTTTTTCACGGTTCCCCTACCTGCTAGTCTTTCACAGCCAAGAACGTTTTTTTTGTTTTTTTTTTTTTTTTAACACATTTACACAACAGAGCACTGTGGCTCTATAGCTCAGGGGTTAGAGCACTGGTCTTGTAAACCAGGGGTCGTGAGTTCAAATCTCACTAGGGCCTAAGCATTATTTCATGCGCTGTATCTTTCTTTCCTGACAACCTATTTTCTTTCACCAGCTGTCTTATCAAAAACCGCCACTGCCTCTAGGTCAACTCCCCTTACATGAAAGATCACATTACATTCAACCCTGGTCAAGGTTCACAACATTGACCCCACTTTGAGCAAAAAAAAAAAAAAAAACCTTACTGGCTCCAAGAAGACTTAGACCACATTCATAACATTCTCTTCCTAAAAAGAGAGCGGCCGTATTCCGTTCTTCTGGATGGCCAAGAAGCCAAGACTGGTGCTTATGCCACCATTCATGGGTTGGCCTAATAACGGTAGCTATGATTCTAGAGCTGGAGGCTGCCTTACTTCTGCCCTCAAGGGCTAGGTGCCATTCACATGTCTTGATTGAAGGCTTCGTAGAAGACCACAATTCAGCTCTCTCAACCACCCTACTTTCCGGTGGCACAATGCACCTCCGTGTCAGGATGGCCGAGCGGTCTAAGGCGCTGCGTTCAGGTCGCAGTCTCCCCTGGAGGCGTGGGTTCAAATCCCACTTCTGACAGCGTTTGCATGGTTTTTTCACGGTTCCCCTACCTGCTAGTCTTTCACAGCCAAGAACGTTTTTTTTTTTTTTTTTTTTAACACATTTACACAACAGAGCACTGTGGCTCTATAGCTCAGGGGTTAGAGCACTGGTCTTGTAAACCAGGGGTCGTGAGTTCAAATCTCACTAGGGCCTAAGCATTATTTCATGCGCTGTATCTTTCTTTCCTGACAACCTATTTTCTTTCACCAGCTGTCTTATCAAAAACCGCCACTGCCTCTAGGTCAACTCCCCTTACATGAAAGATCACATTACATTCAACCCTGGTCAAGGTTCACACACATTGACCCCACTTTGAGCAAAAAAAAAAAAAAAAACACCTTACTGGCTCCAAGAAGACTTAGACCACATTCATAACATTCTCTTCCTAAAAAGAGAGCGGCCGTATTCCGTTCTTCTGGATGGCCAAGAAGCCAAGACTGGTGCTTATGCCACCATTCATGGGTTGGCCTAATAACGGTAGCTATGATTCTAGAGCTGGAGGCTGCCTTACTTCTGCCCTCAAGGGCTAGGTGCCATTCACATGTCTTGATTGAAGGCTTCGTAGAAGACCACAATTCAGCTCTCTCAACCACCCTACTTTCCGGTGGCACAATGCACCTCCGTGTCAGGATGGCCGAGCGGTCTAAGGCGCTGCGTTCAGGTCGCAGTCTCCCCTGGAGGCGTGGGTTCAAATCCCACTTCTGACAGCGTTTGCATGGTTTTTTCACGGTTCCCCTACCTGCTAGTCTTTCACAGCCAAGAACGTTTTTTTTTTTTTTTTTTTTTAACACATTTACACAACAGAGCACTGTGGCTCTATAGCTCAGGGGTTAGAGCACTGGTCTTGTAAACCAGGGGTCGTGAGTTCAAATCTCACTAGGGCCTAAGCATTATTTCATGCGCTGTATCTTTCTTTCCTGACAACCTATTTTCTTTCACCAGCTGTCTTATCAAAAACCGCCACTGCCTCTAGGTCAACTCCCCTTACATGAAAGATCACATTACATTCAACCCTGGTCAAGGTTCACAACATTGACCCCACTTTGAGCAAAAAAAAAAAAAAAAACCTTACTGGCTCCAAGAAGACTTAGACCACATTCATAACATTCTCTTCCTAAAAAGAGAGCGGCCGTATTCCGTTCTTCTGGATGGCCAAGAAGCCAAGACTGGTGCTTATGCACCATTCATGGGTTGGCCTAATAACGGTAGCTATGATTCTAGAGCTGGAGGCTGCCTTACTTCTGCCCTCAAGGGCTAGGTGCCATTCACAATGTCTTGATTGAAGGCTTCGTAGAAGACCACAATTCAGCTCTCTCAACCACCCTACTTTCCGGTGGCACAATGCACCTCCGTGTCAGGATGGCCGAGCGGTCTAAGGCGCTGCGTTCAGGTCGCAGTCTCCCCTGGAGGCGTGGGTTCAAATCCCACTTCTGACAGCGTTTGCATGTTTTTTCACGGTTCCCCTACCTGCTAGTCTTTCACAGCCAAGAACGTTTTTTTTTTTTTTTTTTTTTTTTAACACATTTACACAACAGAGCACTGTGGCTCTATAGCTCAGGGGTTAGAGCACTGGTCTTGTAAACCAGGGGTCGTGAGTTCAAATCTCACTAGGGCCTAAGCATTATTTCATGCGCTGTATCTTTCTTTCCTGACAACCTATTTTCTTTCACCAGCTGTCTTATCAAAAACCGCCACTGCCTCTAGGTCAACTCCCCTTACATGAAAGATCACATTACATTCAACCCTGGTCAAGGTTCACAACATTGACCCCACTTTGAGCAAAAAAAAAAAAAAAAAAACCTTACTGGCTCCAAGAAGACTTAGACCACATTCATAACATTCTCTTCCTAAAAAGAGAGCGGCCGTATTCCGTTCTTCTGGATGGCCAAGAAGCCAAGACTGGTGCTTATGCCACCATTCATGGGTTGGCCTAATAACGGTAGCTATGATTCTAGAGCTGGAGGCTGCCTTACTTCTGCCCTCAAGGGCTAGGTGCCATTCACATGTCTTGATTGAAGGCTTCGTAGAAGACCACAATTCAGCTCTCTCAACCACCCTACTTTCCGGTGGCACAATGCACCTCCGTGTCAGGATGGCCGAGCGGTCTAAGGCGCTGCGTTCAGGTCGCAGTCTCCCCTGGAGGCGTGGGTTCAAATCCCACTTCTGACAGCGTTTGCATGGTTTTTTCACGGTTCCCCTACCTGCTAGTCTTTCACAGCCAAGAACGTTTTTTTTTTTTTTTTTTTTTTTTTAACACATTTACACAACAGAGCACTGTGGCTCTATAGCTCAGGGGTTAGAGCACTGGTCTTGTAAACCAGGGGTCGTGAGTTCAAATCTCACTAGGGCCTAAGCATTATTTCATGCGCTGTATCTTTCTTTCCTGACAACCTATTTTCTTTCACCAGCTGTCTTATCAAAAAACCGCCACTGCCTCTAGGTCAACTCCCCTTACATGAAAGATCACATTACATTCAACCCTGGTCAAGGTTCACAACATTGACCCCACTTTGAGCAAAAAAAAAAAAAAAAACCTTACTGGCTCCAAGAAGACTTAGACCACATTCATAACATTCTCTTCCTAAAAAGAGAGGCGGGCCGTATTCCGTTCTTCTGGATGGCCAAGAAGCCAAGACTGGTGCTTATGCCACCATTCATGGGTTGGCCTAATAACGGTAGCTATGATTCTAGAGCTGGAGGCTGCCTTACTTCTGCCCTCAAGGGCTAGGTGCCATTCACATGTCTTGATTGAAGGCTTCGTAGAAGACCACAATTCAGCTCTCTCAACCACCCTACTTTCCGGTTGGCACAATGCACCTCCGTGTTCAGGATGGCCGAGCGGTCTAAGGCGCTGCGTTCAGGTCGCAGTCTCCCCTGGAGGCGTGGGTTCAAATCCCACTTCTGACAGCGTTTGCATGGTTTTTTCACGGTTCCCCTACCTGCTAGTCTTTCACAGCCAAGAACGTTTTTTTTTTTTTTTTTTTTTTTAACACATTTACACAACAGAGCACTGTGGCTCTATAGCTCAGGGGTTAGAGCACTGGTCTTGTAAACCAGGGGTCGTGAGTTCAAATCTCACTAGGGCCTAAGCATTATTTCCATGCGCTGTATCTTTCTTTCCTGACAACCTATTTTCTTTCACCAGCTGTCTTATCAAAAACCGCCACTGCCTCTAGGTCAACTCCCCTTACATGAAAGATCACATTACATTCAACCCTGGTCAAGGTTCACAACATTGACCCCACTTTGAGCCAAAAAAAAAAAAAAAAAACCTTACTGGCTCCAAGAAGACTTAGACCCACATTCATAACATTCTCTTCTAAAAAGAGAGCGGCCGTATTCCGTTCTTCTGGATGGCAAGAAGCCAAGACTGGTGCTTATGCCACCATTCATGGGTTGGCCTAATAACGGTAGCTATGATTCTAGAGCTGGAGGCTGCCTTACTTCTGCCCTCAAGGGCTAGGTGCCATTCACATGTCTTGATTGAAGGCTTCGTAGAAGACCACAATTCAGCTCTCTCAACCACCCTACTTTCCGGTGGCACAATGCACCTCCGTGTCAGGATGGCCGAGCGGTCTAAGGCGCTGCGTTCAGGTCGCAGTCTCCCCTGGAGGCGTGGGTTCAAATCCCACTTCTGACAGCGTTTGCATGGTTTTTTCACGGTTCCCCCTACCTGCTAGTCTTTCACAGCCAAGAACGTTTTTTTTTTTTTTTTTTTTTTAACACATTTACACAACAGAGCACTGTGGCTCTATAGCTCAGGGGTTAGAGCACTGGTCTTGTAAACCAGGGGTCGTGAGTTCAAATCTCACTAGGGCCTAAGCATTATTTCATGCGCTGTATCTTTCTTTCCTGACAACCTATTTTCTTTCACCAGCTGTCTTATCAAAAACCGCCACTGCCTCTAGGTCAACTCCCCTTACATGAAAGATCACATTACATTCAACCCTGGTCAAGGTTCACAACATTGACCCCACTTTGAGCAAAAAAAAAAAAAAAAAACCTTACTGGCTCCAAGAAGACTTAGACCACATTCATACATTCTCTTCCTAAAAAGAGAGCGGCCCGTATTCCGTTCTTCTGGATGGCCAAGAAGCCAAGACTGGTGCTTATGCCACCATTCATGGGTTGGCCTAATAACGGTAGCTATGATTCTAGAGCTGGAGGCTGCCTTACTTCTGCCCTCAAGGGCTAGGTGCCATTCACATGTCTTGATTGAAGGCTTCGTAGAAGACCACAATTCAGCTCTCTCAACCACCCTACTTTCCGGTGGCACAATGCACCTCCGTGTCAGGATGGCCGAGCGGTCTAAGGCGCTGGGAGGCGTGGGTTCAAATCCCACTTCTGACAGCGTTTGCATGGTTTTTTCACGGTTCCCCTACCTGCTAGTCTTTCACAGCCAAGAACGTTTTTTTTTTTTTTTTTTTTAACACATTTACACAACAGAGCACTGTGGCTCTATAGCTCAGGGGTTAGAGCACTGGTCTTGTAAACCAGGGGTCGTGAGTTCAAATCTCACTAGGGCCTAAGCATTATTTCATGCGCTGTATCTTTCTTTCCTGACAACCTATTTTCTTTCACCAGCTGTCTTATCAAAAACCGCCACTGCCTCTAGGTCAACTCCCCTTACATGAAAGATCACATTACATTCAACCCTGGTCAAGGTTCACAACATTGACCCCACTTTGAGCAAAAAAAAAAAAAAAAACCTTACTGGCTCCAAGAAGACTTAGACCACATTCATAACATTCTCTTCCTAAAAAGAGAGCGGCCGTATTCCGTTCTTCTGGATGGCCAAGAAGCCAAGACTGGTGCTTATGCCACCATTCATGGGTTGGCCTAATAACGGTAGCTATGATTCTAGAGCTGGAGGCTGCCTTACTTCTGCCCTCAAGGGCTAGGTGCCATTCACATGTCTTGATTGAAGGCTTCGTAGAAGACCACAATTCAGCTCTCTCAACCACCCTACTTTCCGGTGGCACAATGCACCTCCGTGTCAGGATGGCCGAGCGGTCTAAGGCGCTGCGTTCAGGTCGCAGTCTCCCCTGGAGGCGTGGGTTCAAATCCCACTTCTGACAGCGTTTGCATGGTTTTTTCACGGTTCCCCTACCTGCTAGTCTTTCACAGCCAAGAACGTTTTTTTTTTTTTTTTTTTTAACACATTTACACAACAGAGCACTGTGGCTCTATAGCTCAGGGGTTAGAGCACTGGTCTTGTAAACCAGGGGTCGTGAGTTCAAATCTCACTAGGGCCTAAGCATTATTTCATGCGCTGTATCTTTCTTTCCTGACAACCTATTTTCTTTCACCAGCTGTCTTATCAAAAACCGCCACTGCCTCTAGGTCAACTCCCCTTACATGAAAGATCACATTACATTCAACCCTGGTCAAGGTTCACAACATTGACCCCACTTTGAGCAAAAAAAAAAAAAAAAAACCTTACTGGCTCCAAGAAGACTTAGACCACATTCATAACATTCTCTTCCTAAAAAGAGAGCGGCCGTATTCCGTTCTTCTGGATGGCCAAGAAGCCAAGACTGGTGCTTATGCCACCATTCATGGGTTGGCCTAATAACGGTAGCTATGATTCTAGAGCTGGAGGCTGCCTTACTTCTGCCCTCAAGGGCTAGGTGCCATTCACATGTCTTGATTGAAGGCTTCGTAGAAGACCACAATTCAGCTCTCTCAACCACCCTACTTTCCGGTGGCACAATGCACCTCCGTGTCAGGATGGCCGAGCGGTCTAAGGCGCTGCGTTCAGGTCGCAGTCTCCCCTGGAGGCGTGGGTTCAAATCCCACTTCTGACAGCGTTTGCATGGTTTTTTCACGGTTCCCCTACCTGCTAGTCTTTCACAGCCAAGAACGTTTTTTTTTTTTTTTTTTTTAACACATTTACACAACAGAGCACTGTGGCTCTATAGCTCAGGGGTTAGAGCACTGGTCTTGTAAACCAGGGGTCGTGAGTTCAAATCTCACTAGGGCCTAAGCATTATTTCATGCGCTGTATCTTTCTTTCCTGACAACCTATTTTCTTTCACCAGCTGTCTTATCAAAAACCGCCACTGCCTCTAGGTCAACTCCCCTTACATGAAAGATCACATTACATTCAACCCTGGTCAAGGTTCACAACATTGACCCCACTTTGAGCAAAAAAAAAAAAAAAAACCTTACTGGCTCCAAGAAGACTTAGACCACATTCATAACATTCTCTTCCTAAAAAGAGAGCGGCCGTATTCCGTTCTTCTGGATGGCCAAGAAGCCAAGACTGGTGCTTATGCCACCATTCATGGGTTGGCCTAATAACGGTAGCTATGATTCTAGAGCTGGAGGCTGCCTTACTTCTGCCCTCAAGGGCTAGGTGCCATTCACATGTCTTGATTGAAGGCTTCGTAGAAGACCACAATTCAGCTCTCTCAACCACCCTACTTTCCGGTGGCACAATGCACCTCCGTGTCAGGATGGCCGAGCGGTCTAAGGCGCTGCGTTCAGGTCGCAGTCTCCCCTGGAGGCGTGGGTTCAAATCCCACTTCTGACAGCGTTTGCATGGTTTTTTCACGGTTCCCCTACCTGCTAGTCTTTCACAGCCAAGAACGTTTTTTTTTTTTTTTTTTTTAACACATTTACACAACAGAGCACTGTGGCTCTATAGCTCAGGGGTTAGAGCACTGGTCTTGTAAACCAGGGGTCGTGAGTTCAAATCTCACTAGGGCCTAAGCATTATTTCATGCGCTGTATCTTTCTTTCCTGACAACCTATTTTCTTTCACCAGCTGTCTTATCAAAAACCGCCACTGCCTCTAGGTCAACTCCCCTTACATGAAAGATCACATTACATTCAACCCTGGTCAAGGTTCACAACATTGACCCCACTTTGAGCAAAAAAAAAAAAAAAAAACCTTACTGGCTCCAAGAAGACTTAGACCACATTCATAACATTCTCTTCCTAAAAAGAGAGCGGCCGTATTCCGTTCTTCTGGATGGCCAAGAAGCCAAGACTGGTGCTTATGCCACCATTCATGGGTTGGCCTAATAACGGTAGCTATGATTCTAGAGCTGGAGGCTGCCTTACTTCTGCCCTCAAGGGCTAGGTGCCATTCACATGTCTTGATTGAAGGCTTCGTAGAAGACCACAATTCAGCTCTCTCAACCACCCTACTTTCCGGTGGCACAATGCACCTCCGTGTCAGGATGGCCGAGCGGTCTAAGGCGCTGCGTTCAGGTCGCAGTCTCCCCTGGAGGCGTGGGTTCAAATCCCACTTCTGACAGCGTTTGCATGGTTTTTTCACGGTTCCCCTACCTGCTAGTCTTTCACAGCCAAGAACGTTTTTTTTTTTTTTTTTTTTAACACATTTACACAACAGAGCACTGTGGCTCTATAGCTCAGGGGTTAGAGCACTGGTCTTGTAAACCAGGGGTCGTGAGTTCAAATCTCACTAGGGCCTAAGCATTATTTCATGCGCTGTATCTTTCTTTCCTGACAACCTATTTTCTTTCACCAGCTGTCTTATCAAAAACCGCCACTGCCTCTAGGTCAACTCCCCTTACATGAAAGATCACATTACATTCAACCCTGGTCAAGGTTCACAACATTGACCCCACTTTGAGCAAAAAAAAAAAAAAAAAACCTTACTGGCTCCAAGAAGACTTAGACCACATTCATAACATTCTCTTCCTAAAAAGAGAGCGGCCGTATTCCGTTCTTCTGGATGGCCAAGAAGCCAAGACTGGTGCTTATGCCACCATTCATGGGTTGGCCTAATAACGGTAGCTATGATTCTAGAGCTGGAGGCTGCCTTACTTCTGCCCTCAAGGGCTAGGTGCCATTCACATGTCTTGATTGAAGGCTTCGTAGAAGACCACAATTCAGCTCTCTCAACCACCCTACTTTCCGGTGGCACAATGCACCTCCGTGTCAGGATGGCCGAGCGGTCTAAGGCGCTGCGTTCAGGTCGCAGTCTCCCCTGGAGGCGTGGGTTCAAATCCCACTTCTGACAGCGTTTGCATGGTTTTTTCACGGTTCCCCTACCTGCTAGTCTTTCACAGCCAAGAACGTTTTTTTTTTTTTTTTTTTTAACACATTTACACAACAGAGCACTGTGGCTCTATAGCTCAGGGGTTAGAGCACTGGTCTTGTAAACCAGGGGTCGTGAGTTCAAATCTCACTAGGGCCTAAGCATTATTTCATGCGCTGTATCTTTCTTTCCTGACAACCTATTTTCTTTCACCAGCTGTCTTATCAAAAACCGCCACTGCCTCTAGGTCAACTCCCCTTACATGAAAGATCACATTACATTCAACCCTGGTCAAGGTTCACAACATTGACCCCACTTTGAGCAAAAAAAAAAAAAAAAAACCTTACTGGCTCCAAGAAGACTTAGACCACATTCATAACATTCTCTTCCTAAAAAGAGAGCGGCCGTATTCCGTTCTTCTGGATGGCCAAGAAGCCAAGACTGGTGCTTATGCCACCATTCATGGGTTGGCCTAATAACGGTAGCTATGATTCTAGAGCTGGAGGCTGCCTTACTTCTGCCCTCAAGGGCTAGGTGCCATTCACATGTCTTGATTGAAGGCTTCGTAGAAGACCACAATTCAGCTCTCTCAACCACCCTACTTTCCGGTGGCACAATGCACCTCCGTGTCAGGATGGCCGAGCGGTCTAAGGCGCTGCGTTCAGGTCGCAGTCTCCCCTGGAGGCGTGGGTTCAAATCCCACTTCTGACAGCGTTTGCATGGTTTTTTCACGGTTCCCCTACCTGCTAGTCTTTCACAGCCAAGAACGTTTTTTTTTTTTTTTTTTTTAACACATTTACACAACAGAGCACTGTGGCTCTATAGCTCAGGGGTTAGAGCACTGGTCTTGTAAACCAGGGGTCGTGAGTTCAAATCTCACTAGGGCCTAAGCATTATTTCATGCGCTGTATCTTTCTTTCCTGACAACCTATTTTCTTTCACCAGCTGTCTTATCAAAAACCGCCACTGCCTCTAGGTCAACTCCCCTTACATGAAAGATCACATTACATTCAACCCTGGTCAAGGTTCACAACATTGACCCCACTTTGAGCAAAAAAAAAAAAAAAAAACCTTACTGGCTCCAAGAAGACTTAGACCACATTCATAACATTCTCTTCCTAAAAAGAGAGCGGCCGTATTCCGTTCTTCTGGATGGCCAAGAAGCCAAGACTGGTGCTTATGCCACCATTCATGGGTTGGCCTAATAACGGTAGCTATGATTCTAGAGCTGGAGGCTGCCTTACTTCTGCCCTCAAGGGCTAGGTGCCATTCACATGTCTTGATTGAAGGCTTCGTAGAAGACCACAATTCAGCTCTCTCAACCACCCTACTTTCCGGTGGCACAATGCACCTCCGTGTCAGGATGGCCGAGCGGTCTAAGGCGCTGCGTTCAGGTCGCAGTCTCCCCTGGAGGCGTGGGTTCAAATCCCACTTCTGACAGCGTTTGCATGGTTTTTTCACGGTTCCCCTACCTGCTAGTCTTTCACAGCCAAGAACGTTTTTTTTTTTTTTTTTTTTAACACATTTACACAACAGAGCACTGTGGCTCTATAGCTCAGGGGTTAGAGCACTGGTCTTGTAAACCAGGGGTCGTGAGTTCAAATCTCACTAGGGCCTAAGCATTATTTCATGCGCTGTATCTTTCTTTCCTGACAACCTATTTTCTTTCACCAGCTGTCTTATCAAAAACCGCCACTGCCTCTAGGTCAACTCCCCTTACATGAAAGATCACATTACATTCAACCCTGGTCAAGGTTCACAACATTGACCCCACTTTGAGCAAAAAAAAAAAAAAAAAACCTTACTGGCTCCAAGAAGACTTAGACCACATTCATAACATTCTCTTCCTAAAAAGAGAGCGGCCGTATTCCGTTCTTCTGGATGGCCAAGAAGCCAAGACTGGTGCTTATGCCACCATTCATGGGTTGGCCTAATAACGGTAGCTATGATTCTAGAGCTGGAGGCTGCCTTACTTCTGCCCTCAAGGGCTAGGTGCCATTCACATGTCTTGATTGAAGGCTTCGTAGAAGACCACAATTCAGCTCTCTCAACCACCCTACTTTCCGGTGGCACAATGCACCTCCGTGTCAGGATGGCCGAGCGGTCTAAGGCGCTGCGTTCAGGTCGCAGTCTCCCCTGGAGGCGTGGGTTCAAATCCCACTTCTGACAGCGTTTGCATGGTTTTTTCACGGTTCCCCTACCTGCTAGTCTTTCACAGCCAAGAACGTTTTTTTTTTTTTTTTTTTTTTTAACACATTTACACAACAGAGCACTGTGGCTCTATAGCTCAGGGGTTAGAGCACTGGTCTTGTAAACCAGGGGTCGTGAGTTCAAATCTCACTAGGGCCTAAGCATTATTTCATGCGCTGTATCTTTCTTTCCTGACAACCTATTTTCTTTCACCAGCTGTCTTATCAAAAACCGCCACTGCCTCTAGGTCAACTCCCCTTACATGAAAGATCACATTACATTCAACCCTGGTCAAGGTTCACAACATTGACCCCACTTTGAGCAAAAAAAAAAAAAAAAAACCTTACTGGCTCCAAGAAGACTTAGACCACATTCATAACATTCTCTTCCTAAAAAGAGAGCGGCCGTATTCCGTTCTTCTGGATGGCCAAGAAGCCAAGACTGGTGCTTATGCCACCATTCATGGGTTGGCCTAATAACGGTAGCTATGATTCTAGAGCTGGAGGCTGCCTTACTTCTGCCCTCAAGGGCTAGGTGCCATTCACATGTCTTGATTGAAGGCTTCGTAGAAGACCACAATTCAGCTCTCTCAACCACCCTACTTTCCGGTGGCACAATGCACCTCCGTGTCAGGATGGCCGAGCGGTCTAAGGCGCTGCGTTCAGGTCGCAGTCTCCCCTGGAGGCGTGGGTTCAAATCCCACTTCTGACAGCGTTTGCATGGTTTTTTCACGGTTCCCCTACCTGCTAGTCTTTCACAGCCAAGAACGTTTTTTTTTTTTTTTTTTTTAACACATTTACACAACAGAGCACTGTGGCTCTATAGCTCAGGGGTTAGAGCACTGGTCTTGTAAACCAGGGGTCGTGAGTTCAAATCTCACTAGGGCCTAAGCATTATTTCATGCGCTGTATCTTTCTTTCCTGACAACCTATTTTCTTTCACCAGCTGTCTTATCAAAAACCGCCACTGCCTCTAGGTCAACTCCCCTTACATGAAAGATCACATTACATTCAACCCTGGTCAAGGTTCACAACATTGACCCCACTTTGAGCAAAAAAAAAAAAAAAAAACCTTACTGGCTCCAAGAAGACTTAGACCACATTCATAACATTCTCTTCCTAAAAAGAGAGCGGCCGTATTCCGTTCTTCTGGATGGCCAAGAAGCCAAGACTGGTGCTTATGCCACCATTCATGGGTTGGCCTAATAACGGTAGCTATGATTCTAGAGCTGGAGGCTGCCTTACTTCTGCCCTCAAGGGCTAGGTGCCATTCACATGTCTTGATTGAAGGCTTCGTAGAAGACCACAATTCAGCTCTCTCAACCACCCTACTTTCCGGTGGCACAATGCACCTCCGTGTCAGGATGGCCGAGCGGTCTAAGGCGCTGCGTTCAGGTCGCAGTCTCCCCTGGAGGCGTGGGTTCAAATCCCACTTCTGACAGCGTTTGCATGGTTTTTTCACGGTTCCCCTACCTGCTAGTCTTTCACAGCCAAGAACGTTTTTTTTTTTTTTTTTTTTAACACATTTACACAACAGAGCACTGTGGCTCTATAGCTCAGGGGTTAGAGCACTGGTCTTGTAAACCAGGGGTCGTGAGTTCAAATCTCACTAGGGCCTAAGCATTATTTCATGCGCTGTATCTTTCTTTCCTGACAACCTATTTTCTTTCACCAGCTGTCTTATCAAAAACCGCCACTGCCTCTAGGTCAACTCCCCTTACATGAAAGATCACATTACATTCAACCCTGGTCAAGGTTCACAACATTGACCCCACTTTGAGCAAAAAAAAAAAAAAAAAACCTTACTGGCTCCAAGAAGACTTAGACCACATTCATAACATTCTCTTCCTAAAA